>NW_027282237.1:0-82231 GCF_046629955.1 Centroberyx affinis
CCGCCCTCCCAGTATCCGGAATCGGGGGTGTCCGGAGTGGAGGTCTGGGACGTGGAGCCTCCGCAGGACATGTAGAGTTGCTGCTGTTCTGCTGGTTCCGGGTACAGGAAGCTGGAGCCCAAGCCGTAGTTTCTCACCTCCAGGGTAGAGGGGCACCACAGCGATGGGACGGGGGGCGTCTGACGGCCCAGCTGGGGCCAGGTGCTCTGCGAGGGTGGGCTGGAGCTGCTGCCCAGCGGTCGGAGCCCGTACGCGGAGCCGTAGTGTCCGTGCTCTGCGTAGGCGGAGTAGGCCGGGGGGCATCGTCCGTAGTAGCAGTCCTCCTCCATCTCCTCCTTCACCTGGGTGGGGTAGGCCGGCGGGGGGCCCTGAGGTGGCAGAGGGACCGAGCCGGGCTGGGGCCCCCTGGTGTGGGACGGAAGGAGGGCGTCCCGGGAGGGGCTGTCGCCCTGCCACAGCGCTTTCTTGGCTCCTTTACACTTCAGGGTCCGAGCTCTTCTGTTCTGAAACCACACCTGGACAGGAAAGAGAGAGAAAAGGAGCGGGTTAGCTTCAAAGCAAGACAGATAAACGGCACATTCTGCTTTTGTGTGCCTGTTAATCATTTTCTGGGCAAACACACAGACTCCAATGGAATAGAGGGAGAGCAGCGGGACCTATCTAGCTGTTGTCAGCTGTCAGAACCTGTCGTACAGTCTATCTGTCACTTCAAACAAAAGCCTGATAAAAGCAGCTTGTGTCATATGAGATAAAGAAATAAAGTGATAGCGCTATCAAGAATTCTATGCAGGATACATTTGAAAACAGAGCCCTTCTTATGACAACAACCCACAGTACAAAAAGCCATACAAACACTAGTGTGTGTGAAGATAAAGAAATTGTATGCTTATGTATGATGCATGCATGTGGCACTGGCTGGACACTTAATGCCACTTAAATAACTTAAAATATATCATCAAGATGTGAAAAGTGACACAGTCTGAAATAAATGAAGCTGAGTAGATGAATTGTCTTGAGTGCATTCCCGTTTTTTAAATAATATTGCAGGGTATTTGCATCAGCTTTGCCATCACTTCCCAAGACACAGGGTTTTTCTGTGGGACGCTGACAAGGCGCGGGTCTTGTGCGTACCTGGATGCGTGACTCCGGCAGGCCCGTGGTCTGGGACAGGCTCTCTCTCAGGCTGATGCCGGGGTAGGGGTCGGTCTCGAAGGTGGCGCGCAGCAGCTCCACGTGCTCCTTGGAGAAGCTGGTCCTCTTCCTGCGGCTGGCGCTGCGGGAGGAAGCCCCGCCGGAGGCCACAGGCCTGGCATCGTCTGAGGGGGGAGAAGAGGGGCAGGTTCCACGTCAGTCACACTCAGATTTTAGACTCTTACTTGTCATTCTATTCAGTGTAAATTTCTCCTGGTACACTGGACCAATGCAACTCAACTGTACTCCACACTGATGCTCACAGATACAGAATATGTAGAGTGATATGTATAATCTGCTGTCCATAGTATGCCTTGGACTGCCATGCCCAGTGTGCATGGTTCTGTTGTTCTTGTACCATCTACATCAGTATGTCTATGCAAATTTCAACCTATCTTTGCACCAATGCCACCAAGAAGATTCTTGTATATGTATTGTACTTAAGTAGAGGGGAGGATGGAGTTGCTGTCCAGACAGTCTGTTTTCTAATATAAATCAGTGGATTATCTATGGCAATACAGTCTGCTGCACTCTTTCTTTTCCACTGCTCATATCAAACCTGGATCTAATATTTCCAAATTCTTGGTATGTTTTTGGCGTATTTAGGTGCCAGGTTGGTGAGTTTTGCCATTTAGGACAGTGTCAAAAGGTTTGAACAGCCTCAGGAACAAATTTGAAATTAATTTTTGTAGGCTTTTGTGTGATTGACAACTTGCCTTGCACTATCTGAACTCCATCCATGTAGTCCTCCAAGCAGGTTCAACAAACACTCTGAATTATTTGCAACTACTATTCGACCCAAGCCTAGTTCATACACACAATTTACAAAGCCAAGGTATAGCTGCAGATTGTAAAATGATGGACGCTAAATGGAGCAAAACAAAAGAATACTCTTGATAATCTTAACAAGTAAAAGCCCTTGTTCTTCTATATTGGATATAAAGCCAAGCATTCATTAGCATCTACTTACCAATGCTGGAGTCCTTCCACATAGTGGCGCTAAACTGGAGTTGCAGGTACCAAATGGATTTCCAATGTAGTTCCACGGAGGCAGAGTTCAGTAAGGCAGTGTGCTCCTCCACTGAGACTCTCTGAATCTCTGTGTCCTGTTTGGATCTGGGTAACTTTTATATTGATCACCTGAGACCCCAGAAGGCCATGGTAACCCCTCCCCAGAAAAGGTGCTGATTGTGCAGCAAAGTGTGCGTGTTGGGGTGGGGTGCGTTTTGTCTTTGAGGGTCGTCAGTAAAGAGAGGTACTCTGACCCAAGTGTCCTCCCTTCCACCCCCCATTATCACCTAATCCCTATCAAGGCGAAGGCAAGGTCATTGGCAAATATGGTACACTGGAGAGTGATGTTGGGACAGACCAAAGAAAATCTTTTTGAAATTGTTTGCCTCGTAGATACTACTTTGTTCTGAAAGCAGAGTGTGTGTGTGTGTGTGTGTGTGTGTGTGTGTGTGTGTGTTTGTTTGTATGGTTTCTTGTTCTGCTGAATACGTGACATGTCATATACTTTATGTAAAATTCTGGTTGCATCTTAATTGATAATCTTTATTGTTGATTTATGTCTCTGTTTGCTCCCGTTTTGATGTTGACATAAATATATAATTAAAATGTGTGGGGGGCCATTGTCATTGTTTACAAGTAGTTTGATGTCCTGTTGTTTTTTAATATGTAAAATGCATAAAATATATGAGACATTTTTCATCTTTCAGAGATATGGATGTCCCTAATTGTGAAATGATAAGATATCCAACCACAAAAATTGTTGTTATTATTTTTAAAAAATTGGGTTATTTTATTAAAAAAAAAAATACCCATAGCTTAATATTTCAAGACTATCTCCACCTCAGGTTTGGCTACTGAGTCAGCTGATGAGTGCTAAGTACAAACATCAGAGGCTCCGCGAACTGTTGAACATTAATCAACAAAACAATAGACTCGAAGAAATATTAACTCACAGCGCTTAGCGAAATGCAAAACACCATTCTGAGCCGAAGCCTATCAGCAGCTCCTGTATTCTTTTCATATGCAGAGCGGCTGCGTGTTATCACAAGAGGAAAAACAAAGGTGGATAATTATTCAGTGATTAATTGGACCGTTACCTACTCCCACTTTATTTACTACAGTAGGCTCATTACAGTGGATGGCTGTGTCAAAGTGAGTGGAGAGCATGACAGATAGTTTAACATGTCCAGGCCTTGACCAAGCTGTATGCAGATACTGTGACCTTTAACCTCAATGGGTCAAATGCTCCTGCTCTGTTCTCACATGCATTCAGGGAAAATGTCCATTAGTAAAAGATAATCTTTGATATATTGTATGTTCTTGTTAAAAAAAAAATCCAGTCTATCTCCCTTTGTAGCTCTTATTTTATTTCTTTTCCAAGCACTTGCTCATTCTACAGTCACCAGAGTATTGTATTGACCTTTGACCTCCTTAGTATTTGTTGCTTGTAATGTTGGTAATTTACGAGTTAAAGCTTATTCCATGGTTACACTTTTTCTAAGCCGCCTAGAATGTAAAATGTACTGTAAATGTTATCGAAATACATAATTTAAGTGCAGGTTTACTGGATAAGAATTAAATATTTCAAGGGGCAAGGGGCAGAAACAGCCGCTCTGTTTAGCTGTAGGTGAGATAGGAAGCCATGGAGGCAGCTTTGAACGGCAACTTTACCAGAATTATCTAAGAAAACAAAACAAGGCAAGACCATTCCTTTTTATCCTTTATCTGGCCAACTAGCAGGATCAATGTCTCCATGCTTTGAGACGGCTCCCGAAAGTCCCAGCCAGGCCAGGCAACTCTCTCTATGGTTTATCCAAATCCTATCAGACATTATGCTCTGGCCTTTGGCAGCTCTGGCAGCTCACAAACTCACTAATATCACTCACCGTTCACAAGCATCTATAGTCTCCATACAGCAAGTTATTCCACAAAATGATAAAGCTTGCACCATATACTTCATTATATAGTCTAAAAGGCAAAAACCCTTTCCCATTTTATCAACAAACCATCTCAACAGATTAAATACATGCTATGCGCAAGTTTACATACAATGATACAGTAAGTGATTAAAGATAACTAAAAGCCAGTTCAACCCATAGCCTATTCAGCTAATGCATAATCATTATAAAGAGCTTTGTTTGGTTATTGTCTTGTCACTACAGAAATCCACATACTCGAAAAGATAAAATGTCATCTGACCAGCTTAATTTTTCACATAATGCGTAAACCTCAGCATAAGAAAACAGTTATAAATCACATCTGTACATCTGCAGTTGAGGATTCATCGAGTTATGAAGGGGTAACAAATGTCTCTGAAATGGGCTTTTAGTGTGTAATTTAGTGATCAATTCATTATTAATTGGGATTGATATTATGGGAAGAAAAATGAAGATAAAGTAATAATGTCTTTGGATTGAATTAAAACTATTCCTGCACAAGTAAGCTGAGCAAACAGGTTAGGCTACTAAGTAGTCCTGATCCTATTCTAGCCTACATACATAATGTCCATCTGACATAAAAAATAAAGACTTACACAAAACAAGTATTATAAGTATTATTTTTTTTAATTTTTTTTTTTACTATTTTTTCTTTGTTTTCCAATTTGTATTTGGTAGATATGGAAAATCATGCAAAGTCACAACATAAGACTTTTTCTGAGGCCAGTATGGACTTTTTATTTTTTTATTTTATGAATACAAAAAGACCTCCTGCCAATTGCTGGCATGATGTTGGATGATGTATCCTACATATCCTACACATGCATTTGGGAAATTAGTGTACTGATGAATTAAGATTATCAATCATAACCTTGTTCGCCCCCCCAGAGAAGAGAATATAAGAATGACTATCCTGATCAGAGGTTTCACCCTGCTCCCTGTTATTTTTTTTTCATATGCTATCCAGTTCTCATCAACATGCATACTGATCATAACATAACAATCTGCTACTAGCAATCCGACCTATCACAATATTACAAATTGTCTTATTCCCCTACCATCTCTATCAAACATAATAACCCTATCCTACATGGTAAGTCCAACAAAGAAACTGAAGGGGGGCAGCAGTACAGGAAACCCTATGCTCTTAGGCTACAGTTTACCTACAGTATAAATGTTGTACTAACAACATTATATCCAACAATAACAACATCTATTCAGGTGAGGGTGCCTGAGAAAAGAAAATCCCAACAAGCAATGGTATGTAGGAGTCTTTGACTTGAAGAAGTATAGGGACCCTGGTGTACACCGCTGTTACTACACGGTCATATTTGACAGCGGGACCAACACGGAGCAGCCATGGCCAAAAGTGATGGATGCGATTACTTCAGAAGAACTAACCTCTTCTGGATCATTACCGTGACATTTTCGATGGGGTATTTCACTGTAAGTTAACGGAATCATATACAGGTGGAATCAAAGTAAAATAAAATGAAGATAGGCCATGTATTTGACGTTATGTGTCTCTGCTCTGCTACTGCCACCGTGTCAGCGATACGTGTAGCGGTAGCAACCGTTGTTGTGTTACTTAAAATGCACCCCGGGTAATTTATACTTTGCTGACCTGTGGAAATTTTGCATCTAACGTTAGATATTTGTTTATGTCATGTATTGTAATTTAACATTTGGTGTTTTGTGAAGATTTACTTTTATGTACTTTATGTAAGCAACATTTCAGGCCAATGCCAAGTCACTTGTTTTAATCTAGTTGATAACCGTATTGGTATCCACCCAATCGGGCATCTTCTCCAATCGGGAGCTGTCAGTTAGCATAAGTCAATACCTCTATGGTCAATACAGAGGTTTTGGGCAAAGTCCATTTTTTTAACGTTTTATTTTATAGAGAGAAACTTACGCCAAATTCCATGCTTAAATGTGTCAGTTTAATGGTTCCTTCATTATCGGCAAACGAACACACCTGGTACGACATGATTTAAGATACTATACGAGCGATTCGCTGCCGTACTACGATTCGGCATGCATCCAATCCACCAAGCAGCTCTTATTGAACTAAAATTACAACTTTTACAACTTGTTCACCCGTTATTCCTGCTGTCATCTCCCACAAAAGGCAGTACTGAACCAATTCAATAAGTTGAGGACTTATTGCAATAAAGCACTGCTTGGTCAATCATCGATATGCCGAATTTACCAGAACACCAAAACAATTCGTTAAAAGTCGTAAACATGTTCTCCGACGTGTGTCGCTTTGCGGATAGGCAAGGCAGCATTGAAGTACCAGCTTTTTTGAATGGAGTTTGGCTCAACTGTCTCCATAAAAAGTGAGCCAAGTTGAGCCGGGTAAAGTTCATATCTGAGGGTTACTATCTACCAGGGTTATCCCTCAGTGTCACAATACAGCTCAAATAAGCACGGCTAACATTAGAGTAACTTTCATAGTTAATATCTAACTAGTAACTAGTTCATATAACCTCTGACAAAGTTGTGCTTTAGGCTTGTTTGTGACATTTAAGCTCTAAATGAACAACTGAACTATGAGTTTCCGAGGGGCCCTTTAAACAGAGTAGGATAATAGCCTTTTATGTTGTCCATGCAGCAGACATAATCCATATGGCACACATACCTGACATGTCACAGGTGGACAGTGCATTGTGTGACTATGCCAGTTGGACTTCATTGTGATTGTTATTATAAAGGTGTCCTATTGCATTAGTAGTCTGTGTGAGGTTTTTACATAATTAATGGGCTAAGAGCTGAAATACAGTCTCTGTGTTTTGCAGTGCACTGTGTTTGTGCCAGAAAAAATCCCATTTGAAAACCTTGGTCCGCTTGGCACCTTGTCCAGATACCTTGTGGATAATCATGCCGACCTCATGTACAAAGGGTAAGTGAACCCACAGTGGCCACTGTGGCTACTGACAGCATGGGGAATACCGTTGTTAACTAACTCTATGGAGTAAATAATCAGGCAACAAAAGCTTTAAGATGATTAAAACAATCACAAACATCTGGGTTAGAGATACACTTAAAGTTTGGGGCTATATAGTGGACCTATATACAGAAAAAGCGATAATCAGACAAAAAAGTACATACAACTTAGTCTACATCCTCTCATAGGGGTTATGCTTCAAAATTACAACAGAGCTTATGTAAAACATCAAATTGCTTCTAATAAATCCCTGAAAACACCTGTAAAAAAAAAAAAAAAAAAAAAAAAGAGGAAATGAAAGCTAAAACTAGGCTAAGTGGGAAGAGGAGCTTTGGGTAAATATATCAGAAGAGGAGTGGGAAGAAACCTGTATGAGAACAAATAGAGCTGCAGCCTCTTTTGGAGAGAATATGCCTGGAAGACACAGATGACATCATTCTTAGCATCTGTTCTCGTAATTCTTCATAATCTGTTGGAGATACATATTTTCCTAATTCTTTATTATTTACTTATTTACAACATTACCTACTCAAATACATGTAGTTACTTGCTTCCGTTGTGTTTGTTTTTCCTGTACTTGCATCATTGCTGGATTACTTTATCAATGTTAATTTTGCTATACTGTACTTTCTATTTATTTATCTCTTTATGTATTTTTTCTCTCACTCCATAGCTGATAGCACATGGGTGGACATGCCTTCATTAAAAAGGAAAAAAAAAAGGTGTCATATTTGTAATTTAGCGAAATCTTGTCACTAATGAAATGGATCATTGATGTCAATAAAAAGGGTCAAGGATCAACTACAGGTGTTATATTTAGAATACAAAACATTTCAGAGAGTGATTTGAAACACATCAAATCTATTGTTGTATAACAAGCTCTAATAAAAAGTGCTGAGATTTTTCCTTCATTTGAATGGAAGGCAATCACTTCCCCAGTTTTTGCAACATGAATGGGATTCAAATGATGTGCAAAGCACCTTGAGAAGGCTGAAATACACTGTTTAATCAACTACACCCTTAATGATTTTCACCATTTCAAGATTGTTATCACCACATTCTCAGGTGGAGCACTTGTGCTAATCAGCCTTCCAGTCACATGACTGCTGTGGCAGCATTAGCATATGACACCTTGCATGAATACAGCAATTAAATGATAAGTCATGTGACTTGTTAAAGCTGAGCGTCCTCCAAGAACTGAGTCAAACTGGAAGGCATGGTTTGGTCTTTTGTGGTTTTGATCAATCCACTGCAAAATCAAAAACAATTTAAAACAAGTTGCTTTATGCTAAATAAGGATAAATAATAATAATGACAGCTGATAAATCTTTAATGGTTGCCTTTGTGACTCCCATTAATTCAACACTCACTAACTGAAATAGTGGCAGCTAGTTTTTGCTCATGTTTGTATGAGGAAAAACAAAAGCATGTCCAAGGAGGTTTCACCAGATTCCCAGGCCAAAGTACCTTCTGAATATGGAGGAAGACATTAATTATCTTTTAAGGATGATGTGGGAAATCACACTGAATAGACACTTTAAACTCTCCTGATGTTGAATCTTTTTGGAGTTGAACCCTCTTCTCTGTGTTCCAGGTGGTGGGCAATGTGGGCCGTTCATGTCTTGGAGGCCGTTGTTGCAATGAGGGTGTGCAGGTAAGAATGACAAGACCCTTTGTCTCCACTAGGTGGTGCTGTGATCTCATTTTTTCCCCCCCTTCATCTTACATTATAAATGAAAGAGAATTGTGTGTCCAAAAAAGCTGTAATCCCTGAAAAGCCTGAAAATTAATCTTGAGCATACGTCGGTATGCAGAAACCTCTAAGAGCTGCCTGTGTTAGTGTGCCTCTACTTCAGCTTCTGCTTCATCAGTATACTGGACTGAATGGGTGTCAGTTGGGTATGGCAAGTTGTGGCACTTGTCCAAATATAATCATGTGAGGCCAAAGTTAATCTTTTTATCATAATAATGGAGAGCAAAGATCAAGCAAAAACCTGCCATAAATCTATTTGGAAGTCATATCTAACTGACCAGGAAGCATTCAGGGCCAATGTTCCCTCTAGATTGATAGTATGACCTACGTCTAATGATTTATCACATTGACCAATAACATTCATATTGCCATTCCTGAGTTGTTGCTCCACAAATACAGCCGTTACAAGCCGGTTTGAATTTTTGGTGGCAAACGATATTGAATGCAGGGGTTTTGCCGTAGCTTAGGGTTTAGGGGATTAACGCCCCTGCTGGATCGCGGATGCAGTTAGACCGCCGCTAACTTTGTCGTTTTTTCCCCCCGCAGCCAGAAAGGCATCGACAACGCGGCGACCCGCTGCCTGTGGTTCGTCCAGACCGTGCTGTTCGGCTTCGCCTCGCTCGGCCTGCTCCTCAAGTACGACCCCGAGCGCCCCAAGCAGCACTGACGCCCACGGGAGAGAAGCCTCACGCCGCACAAGCTGAATTTAGAAAATCGAATCGCTACCCCTTCTCCTTCACTGTCCTCCCTTTAGATATGAAGTCCCGCCGAGGGGGCGAGGAGGCGAGGGAGGACACCCGAGCCTCTCCCGTTATAGATTTTCATATAACATAAAAGCATAAACGTCAAAGCTGAAGTTGGATAGAAACTACTAAATGATTTCTCACTCAGTTTATACTGAGTATCTATACTGTGATCTTATGCTGGACCAACATAACTATTTAATTCCATGAGATTTTATACACAAAGCTCAGAGATTACAGTAGACATAATGTTGATAATAATATAAATAATATAGTGATTGACGCATCACTATCCTCAGAGGCCTTCTGAACAAACCATGATAATATGAGCTGCTCTAGGTACAATACGTAGTGCAATACAACTTTATACCAGCATTCATCTCAAGTGCTCTCTTGTGCTGATCGTGACAGAACAGGAATTGTTTACATAGATATTCTGAGCGGATATATCGCAGGAATTATGGGGAAAGTCCTATCTGTTTCTGCGAAAGGGGAAACTTTTCTAACAAAATGTTTTGTACTCTAATGATGATTGCATTCAGCTCGGACGGAGCTGATAATGGTATTTTTTCCCTGCCGCGGCGCTGGAGATAATGCCAGACAGATTGGCTGCAGATGGTGCGCCGCCGCCAGCCTCAGAAGTCGTAATGGATGAAACGAGAGGAGCTGCCGTACACATGTTTCAGGCTCACATTTGCCTTTCAGATTGAAGTGCTTTGAATTCAAATCTAAACCAGTGTGCTTTTCTCAACACAGAGATATGAAATAAAGTGAGTGACTAAGCTAAATGACACCTATGTTTTGCTGTCTTATTCTCATTTGTCTGAAAATGCTCAAAATGCTCTTTGACTTTATCCTACATTTTATTGGAGAATTGTTTAAAAGAATATGATAAAAAAAAACATTAAACTATTTTTTTTCCTGTGGGTAATGGTGAAAATCAGTTTTAACTTATGATACATCAAAGAAACCAATGTAAACCAATATTACATTACTCTAACTTGTCCTTATAAATCCCAACTCTGGATTTGGTTGAATTCACACAGTTATTGCAGAAGAAGCTTTTGATGAATGCGGCTGCTGTGCTTCTGTCACACAGGTAGATAGAGTGAAGTCGTCCAGACGAGGTGAAAGCAGTATCCCAGGGTCAGAATGTCCTCTGCTAATGAACTTAGAGCATTAGCCCGTCTTAAACGGGCCTGGTCTTCACTGGAGCTGTCTCCAGGCATTAATCAGGGACGATACCATCGTCTCCAGAGTGAGTCAACACTCTCACTCTTGGGGAAATAGAACAAACTAACTAACTTTCCTTTACTTCCCCACAACCATCACAAAGTCTCAGCTCATAGAATATGTCCATTTTTAATTTGCAGAACACATTTGTTTGGGTTAACACTACCACTCCAGAGAATTTTATAAACAGAAATATATACAACAGTTTAAAAACAATGTGCTTTGAAAAATAGATCTCAGATATTGTCATTGTGTATGGAGCAGTATAGAGGAGTAAGCCAGCTTCTACAGTCTAACCTGCATATGTGGGACAGCAGCTAATGAACAGTGTATACTGCATGCTGTGGGATTAATGGTGAGTGTTAAGCACTATATTCAAATTCAACATATTGCAGTAGAACCACTTTACTCTCTAATTACATAGTGCCATGATGAAAGAACTTAGAGAAGCAGCATAAGTAGTAGAAGTAATAGTAGAAGTAGTACTAGTGTAGTAGTATGAGTAATAGGTGTGCTATAATCTCAAGGCTTTTAAGTATGAACTGAACAGCCATTGCCTTAATGTGTTTTCATACAACAGAGTTCATATATGATAAAAGTGTATGTTGTGTATGTGTGTTCTGTCACACATTTTTAAGAATATGTCTTGTTTTGCGTTATTGTTTCAGTTTGTGTTGTTTTTGTTAGTGTTGTTGTCTGATCACCGGTCCAGCCAGCGCAGAGAAGGGTAACGCTCACACAGTGTCTTGCGGAGCTGAGTGCTCTGTGTCTTATCCCTGGTTTCCACCACACACTCCACCTGTAAACACACACACACACACACACTCATCCAGTTAGCTCTGTGACATCACACGCACACGTCCAAAAGTACACACACAGGCTTACGGCAGTGAATGAGCTGCCAGCCAAATATGCAACAGGACCGAGCTTTTGACACTGGCAGTGAATGAACCGTGCTGCACCGTTACTTGAGTACACTGCAAAATCCATCATAATTCCACTTGTTTCCAATGCAGTTTCACCTGATTGGAGAAGTTTTCTTGAAACAATAAGGCAGATCGCTAAACTGGTATCAAGAAAATTGCCCTGAAAACAAGTGAAATCCTTTCACTCCATCACTGGCAGGTCTTTTCACTTGTGATTTTACCTTGTCTTTTATCTGTATTTTTGTCCTTCTAGGTCATACACAGGTCTTTGTCCTGCCAACTCACTGTCAACTCCAAGCCAAGATTTCCATGTCAATGCAGGTAGAAAAAGTAGTGGATTGGAGAGGAGGAGGTAAGGTAGAAGGAGGGGAGATCAGGGGCCAGTTGCATAAAGCTAGTTTAAGACTAGTCTAAGCCTTAGACTGGTCTTAGATCCTCAGGTTGGAATAGTCTAATTAAGACTGTCTGTTACTTAAATATTACAACTGATTTATTTTGAGGTAGGAATGTTATCCACCTTCCCCCCGGCTAATCTTGAGTTAAGAATTTTGTTGTTATGGCAACGAGTCGGCCTAACTGTCAGAGTGGGACATTTAAATACTGTAGCTGTTACATATAAGATGCCAAATCTTTGGTTTTTGGGAAGAGTCTGAAGAAGAGAGCGAGTCTCTAGAGACAACCATTAGAGATCTACAACAACCAAGAAGTAAGAACAGGTAAATATAAATGTCTATAGCAAGTTTGACTTAAAAGTCACATTTAAGTCTAAGACCAGGTCTATCTTTATGCAACTGGCCCCCGGTCTGTGTCGGCCTACCTTGGTCTTGAAAAGCTCTGACTTGTCGTTGTGCCTCCGATGGCAGACATCCAACAACCTGGAAGGAGAGAGATGGAGAGAAAGAGAGAGAGAGAGCAAAGAATTAAAGGTGACATTTATGAACGTATATAAATGAAACAGACTGGCCAAGGTTAGCGAAGTGCAGGGGTTAGAAAGAGGCTAATTCGGTCTAATGTCTATTTTTGTGTTTCAGAGGTGAACTGACTGTCATGCTGAACTCTGTAATAGACCTTGTTCCCACAGCGGCCATTTTTAAGTCACACTAGAGCAAGAGCAAGTACAAGTACAAGTTGCCTACTATCACTCAACACAGTGTATGCTAAAGTGTTAAGCATAGAACACCGGAGCGAATGATCTACAGGAGGCACATGGATGATTTTGGTGTCTATGTTCTCATTACTTAACAGTTAAGTTGTCCAACGGGCCAATCTCCCTAAAACCCAGTGTATTCCTTTAATATTTAACAAGCCGCTGTTCTTTGTGCCAGTGTGAAACCCACCGGACGTCCTCTCTGGACAGGAAGTCCAGCAGCTTGGCCATGTCGCCTGGCCAGTCTCCCAGCTGCACCGAGAACTTGCTGACCCGGTCGTCCAGCACCAGCGCCCGCTCCACGCACTGCCTCACCAGCTCCAGCTCCATGTTAGCGCTGCTCACCACCACCGCTACCCTGCAGCAGAGACACGCATAGAGGGAGACAGACAGACAGAGAGAGAGAGAGGGAGTCTTGTTTCATCTGCAGCCAAACAGATTATCGCTGCTGACGAGAGAAATCCCCGCACTGCCAAAATGTCAGCTTTTCAGGCATTAAGAAAAAGAGCTCTACTTGCAGAGTGATGACTATATTTGAAATGATACAAAGGGTTTTGACAGGGTTTCTCACCCCCAAGATTCCTAAAATTTGCTCAACCCACAGAGGACTGTGAAATCCTCTGATTTGTGGTAGTTGCCAGTTTTTTACCTGACAAAAGCATTTAATTAATGCTGGTCTGTATTCATATCAATGTATATAAATCTGCAATCTTGAGGATGACCCGAGCAGCTGAATGCTAACAGTGAAGTGGTTTAGTGGTTAGAAAGACCTCTTCGTCCTTCAACTGGAGGACTCAAGTTTAAGTCCCCATGTTGGCAAGCGTCCACCTCGCTGACGTGTCTTTGAGTCAGACACCAAATCGAAAGAGGAGAGCACTTCCCTGTGGTGTTCAGCGAGGTATCACAATATTAACAAGTCCGACCCACTTTTTGCCCTTCAGGTCCGGTAGCTGTCCGGCCAAGATGGCGGCCAGCCCCATGGCCGCCTCTGTGTCCACGGTGGAGCGTTCGAACTCCTGGAACCGCAGCATCGCCACCAGAGAGTCCTCCTCCCTTTGAGTGAGAGATAAAAGAGAGAGAGAGAAAAAATGAAAGGTTGGGAAGCCGTGGCAATTCAAATGTGGAATTTGTAATTATACAGTGGGTTTCACAGTTCTATGGGTTTTGAAAGGGTTTAATTCCAAAATAATCAAATCCACTTTTAGAAGAAAATATTACCTGAAATTCAGTCAGTATTTCTAAAACATGAATGGATTCTATGCTTGAATACATAACTGCTTTTCAAGTCTTTTGATGACTCATAACTTTAACAGAAACCTATTATCTGCATTTTTAAGCATAGGCAGCAATTATTTCAGACGTTGGATATCTCATTTTTGAATGAAACTTTTCAAAATTGAGTGTAGAACTCTGCTGTATAGATGTAATACCTGACAGAGATGACTTTGTCTACTAGTTTCTTTGCCAGCTGAAAGGTGTTAACACCCAGTGAGTGCTCCACAAGATCTGACGGCAGAGACAAGACATGAAGGTTAGGTTCTGTTACTGCAGAAGAGAAATGATAGAGCCATGTTAGCTTTCAAATGTGAACAATGATCAGGGTTATTCCAAAGACATTACCTCCATATAGTTTCTTATTGGGGTTGCTGTGCATGTCTTTGAGTGGCCTGTCTGTCTTCAGGGACTGTAGCAGGAGAGGGAAACCTTCTGGTTCGACTCCCTGTGGAAGAAAATCCATTGTTAGAATTAAAATTCATAGTGTTTCTGATTATACTAGCATTATACTAGCTTTATATTGAGTTGTTGTAACCACCTTACACAATTCATGCCTCATTCACAAGGCTTGATAATCCTTGTTCCCCTTTATCTACACTATAATCATAATAGAAGTAGCATTTATAGAATTAGCTTCACAGAATTCACCTGGCCAGTCTATTTCATGGAGCATGTGGTGCTAATATTATACTAATACTACCACATTCACTGTTTGTTTCGAAAGTTTCAAAATAAAATTGCTCATGCAGCAACCTGTCCACTACAATTAAATATGCTACGCATTACATTTTAACAGCAATAAACTATTATCACGTTAACTGTGAGACATTAGTATGATTACTGTATAACAAACGAGAGCATCGCCAAGAACAGTGGCAGCTTCTGCCAGTTTCGACTGCATTTTACATTGTGTGTCGGATTTAGTGGGAAATCTGCTGTGTTGCTTTACAGCACAAAGTTAGATTGCTTTACTGCACAGAACAGGAAGAGGGCGCTGTTCTTCCAGTGCAAACAGAGTGAAAGCTTGCAGAGTTTCTCGCAATGGCAGATGGTGTAACAAGTGAAAAACTAAAGGAAAAATCACTTCCAACATATTTAGTAAAGTCAAAGAGAAAAACACATGCAGAGTGAAGCCGGAGACAAGGAGTCGGGACAAGTAGCAACATTATGATAAGAAGCAAAGGGGGTTTATGGGAAATGTGGTCTCAATTTTGAGAAACACTAGCGCTAATAATACCACTGGTGTGAGATAAAGGCTACCAATCATCTCGACCATGGTCTCATTTGTTTACGGTAATTATACCAAGGTATTACAATCAATTTGACAATGATATAATGATGTTTAAACCTAACTAACTTTAACTACAAAAACCGTCTAACATGGCTAACTGAGCGTTAACTTACTATGACAAGAATGCGTGGGTTGAGGTGTTTGATGGCTGCGGCTGTGCCAGCCAGCAGACCGTACTGCCCACCAGCGGGCACCACCACTGCATCCAGCTTGGGCACTTGCTCATAGATCTCCATGCCCACAGTGCCTAGTCCTGCCAGGTACACTGCACTTTCATCTCTGATGAAAAGAGACAGGGAAAGAACAGATCAGAAGGTAAACACTGAATGTTTTTAGAGTGTCCTGGTGGTTTAGCAGCTATAGGCTAAGCTGCATGCCATGCACGCAAAACACCATGGGTTACAACCTGACTCATACATACCATCCCCTTTCTCATTCCTGTCTCTCGCATCTCCCTCCATTATACACAAAACAGAATAGACAAAAACAGAATATATTTTCTTGGATAGATCTATGCAATAATACAATAAGTCTTCCTCGTGTTTGCCTGGTAAACCCACAGTACATTGGGGCTTTACATGAAAATACAAAAGTACAACTGAGGAAATTAGGAGCAGATTGTGTGAGAGAAATGACTTCCAGAAAAATCATTTCAAGATTAACTTTACAACTATGAGCCAACATTTCATTAGGAAATCCAAATGTAACAGTACTATGACACATCCTTTAATATTAGGAATGTGACATGGCCGATACTGCATGAAATTCTTCATGGGTGTAAACTCACTTCAGCTTCACCATTTGTCTCCATTAGTCTGGTGGTTCAAAAAACATAATTCGCCAGTATCATATGGCGGTTATACCCTTCACTAATTCACTGTCGCAGTGTCGGACCAACCCAGCTTAGTCAAGATAGACTCTCCTGTTACTGCTTTAATTCTGATTGGTTGAGCTGATGTTTTACCCTTCGGCCACCATACACTCTCTCTGACAGTGAGCCAATCATATCGAAGAAAAACAGTGTTCCAAAATCCTCTCTGGTAATTTGAATTCTGTTGCACTTCATGATGAATTATAAACTTAACCAAGTGAGTGAGCAAGTTTAAAATTAAAACATTACCTGATTCTATAACACAAAAAAGCATTGAAAACAGGCAGGGTGACATATTTCTATGAAAATGGCCTGTACATTTCTTTAGTTTACCAGCTCTTTGCAGGTGAACCAAAAAATTACGGACACTGTATCAGTGCTGCTAATGGCCTTCAGTTACATATACCTGCCTTGCCTCAATATATGACGAACCCTCTTATGTGACATGTCAGACTGAGTGTCAGTGAGACTCACTCCTCCAGGTAGAGGTATCCGTTCTCCCTGGCCAGGTGGCGGGCGTGGTTCTGGGAGTCCCGGGCCGTGCTGCCGTAGGAGATGACCATGGCACCGTAGTCCCTGTAGATCCTGAGGCGGGGCGAGGAGCAGCAGGACGGCATGATGACAAACACCGGGATCTTCAGCTCCACCGCATGGTGGGCCGCGGCCATGGAGAAGTTACAGTCCGTGGCCACGATCACCCCCTTCCTCTGCTGCTCCTGGAGGCACAGGATTGGTGATGATGAGACACAATACACAAATATATCTAAAATCATCTTAGGGCATTTTGATGAATCATGTATTGTAGCAGGACACACAACCCAATTATACTTTCAGATATATTTCAGGACAAAGGCACAAAAAGACATTAAATGAACCTCAACCCAAAATCTACTGTTTTTTATTGAATCAGCAAATATGATTCTTGTGTTGTTGTTAGTGCATTGTAATTTCAAAGGAGATGGCATTTTCAAAGTGAAAAATATACATTTATATTTGTAACTTTTTGTGCTTGCAGCTACAGTTTTCATAGACCACTGCATTAACTCTACACTCATTCCAGTGAGAAATGGAGTAATGTGAATCTTGTAAATTAAAAGGCCAAGAGTAATACAGATACATTAATAATAATATGGTAATAATAGAGATATTATCTAACCTAGTAAAGACCTCACAATGCACAGGATCAATTCCTTCACCTTCATTGTTCAGGTTCATTTTTAGTAACTATATCATTGTCAAATTAATTGTGATATTGGTATAATTGTTGTAGACAAATTAGACTATCTGTGAGTCTCCACCTCATGCCAGTGGTATAGCTAGTGCTAGTGTTTCTCAAAATGAAGACCACCTTTCCCATAAACCCTATTGCAAAGAGGATCTTTGCTTCTGCGGTCAAAGCTTAGCGTTCCCGAAGAGGATAAACATGTCGGAAGTAGTTTTGCCTTTCAATCCTTCCACCATCTGCCATTGCCAGAAACTGTGAAATCTTTAGCTCTGTTTGCTCAGGAAGAGCAGCGCTCTCTAACTGTTTTGTGCCGTAAAGCAATCCAGCTGATTTCCCTCCATAGTCAACCCAGTGGCTCACAGTGTAAAATGCAAATTAGAAGCCATTAGAAGCTGTCAATCTTCTCAGCGATGGTCTTCTTTGTTTACAGTAATTATGCTAATGCATAATGCCAAAATGAATGTGGTAATGATTTATTGATGTGAAAATGCCACGTGTAGCACCTTTAAGACTGACAGCCACGCTTGCACTAGTCTCACTAGACCAGACCTTTCTCCACAGCGCTGTACACTTGCACACACATAAATACTGTATATACACATGCACATGCATACATAAACACAGACACACAGACACACACACATTTCTTGGCCATTGTACATTAAAGCTGCACGTAGACATGACAGACATGAAAGGATCATCTTCTCTCTCTCTCTCTCTCTCTCTCTGTGTGTGTGTGTGCGTTTACCTGTGTGAGGGAGGTTAGCAGGTACAGCACTCCCCTCTCCTTCACAGAGCCTGTGTAGTGGAGGTGCTCCTTCTTCAGGTAGATCTCCATACCGTACTGTTTGGACAGTCTGGAGTACTGGACACACAAACAAGCAGCATTTTGAGATCAGCTATATCCTTAATATCAGGGCCGTAGTGTACAGTAGGTTAACCCGCCTAAATTCAGTTTATCTACCTTGTTTATTAGTGAAATAGAGTTTTTACACTACATTTTTAAGCTGATATAAACTTTATTATCTAAATTCATAGTATACATTATAAGAAGTAGATTCAGTCTTTTCAAGAGAAATAAAAGATGAATCAATATTCCTCTGAATATACATTTTTAATTTCATTAGATGAAACTTTAATGATCCCTGTGGGGAAATTTGGTTGTTACACCAGAACATACTGGGATAAAAGTAGTGAAAAGTATGATAATATGCAAAGAAATGTGCAAAATAACAGCAGGAGAACATGCTGAGACAGAAAAAATGTAATGAATGAACATAAAAAATGTATGATACAATCTATATGAAAAATATTAAAATATATGCAGTATGAAAATATATACAAATATCAAGATATAGGCATCAAAATAAAATATCAGAATATGAATAAAAATATGTGAATTTAAAGTATACTGTATATACAGAAGGTGCAAAGTGTGTGTCCTCCTACATTAACAAATCTACAGAAGGCCAATGCTATACATTTGTAAAAAAACAACAACATCAAATGTATATGATAAATATACAGAATGTGCAGATTTGGATAGGCACATTATTAGCTGTTCCTTTATCAAAACTCCAGATAGAGGTACCAGTACCTGTAATAGTGATCACCAACAGGAGGTCAGAGGTCACCTGCCTCTATATCAGCCACCACATCACTGTACACTATAGTAAGTCATGCTATATGCTATACCAGCGTACCGTGCAGGGTGTCTTCTGTATTCCGGACTGGATTTTGAAGGCCGCGGCGCTGATGTCCTCAAAGCGGAGGTACTGGGGAGTGGGTTTGGAGGGCACCGCAAACTCACTGACTCTCCTGGTCTTGGGGGGGTCCATGAGCTGCACCTCAGGGACCCCCACTACCTTGGCCTCCCACACCTTCACGTCCCCGTTGAGCAGTTCCTCCTCGCCGAAGTCCTTCAGCCGCTCCGGCTCGATGAGGGTGGGTCTGCGGCCCACCATGCCGTTACTGACGGGGCCTCCTTTATAAGAGCTGCCCGGCTGACTGGGGCCCAGACGCAACTCATCTCTGGGCAAGAGAGAGAAGGAAGAGGTCATGAATAACTGCAGGATACAAAGTTTCATTCCCAAAGGAGATATCCTTTGGGAATCCTTTCCGCAAAAATGATTTATAGCACAAAATGAAAACAAATTATACATATTAAAGGATAGTAGGCAACGTACAACCTTGGGTCTTACACACTGGTCACCCTGGATCCTCTAAAGTGTAGAGCAGTGGTTCTCAGTGGGATCTGGGGACCCCCATGGGTCCTTAAGTGGGATCCAGTGGGTCTCCAGCAAAATGAGCATCATATAGCCTTAATTCACTAGAAATTATCTGACTTAGAGAATGTATAAAAACAACAATTCTAATCACTATTATCACTATAATCTTATGAAATGAGTGTCTGTGGTCTTCTTTATGTATATCTAGGGCTCTGTAACGTGACAACGTGACAATTTAAGAACCCATGGTTTAGATATTAAATGATGAACTTCAGTTCATCATTTAAAGTTCAATTTTAAAATGGATGTGTAGTGTTTTGGAAAGGAGCTCTTCATATGATATTTACATAAGATACTTTATGAATATAATTTTGAGAATCACTCACATCTACAGTACACATATGTCTGGTAGTGAACCTTTACATTTTTCTGCTCATACCTGCACTATGTTCATCCTCACTGCACATCTCTATACAGTCTGGGTCTTCTCAGTATATATATGTAAATTCAATTTGTGGATACTGTGCTATACATATTGCACATATTGTGTATGGTATCAAAATGTGACCTCTGGAAGATGGTAGTAAAGCTATTCCCTGAACAGAGCTACACACAGCTTCACTATCAAGATACGCTGTAATAGCTGCAGGAAACCACAGCCTGTTCATTTATAAACCCAACCCACACACACCAGGGCTGAGTCACTTCACTTTTAATTCACTCAGTTCAAAATCCACGCTGGCACTGCAATTCAAACATCAATACTACTGCCTTCGGTCTCAATAACGTTTGAGATTGGATGGAAGAATCTTTCTACTGCGAGAGTTTTACAGTTTTGGAGTTTTGAAGGAAATCCACTTCCTGAATTGATTGAAGTGGAAGTGGACTGACCTTAACCCTGGCATACGTGTATGTGAACACCTACCCACCTACACACACCCACACACACACATTGTGCACACACTCAGTCTGGATGCCTCAGTCTGAGATGAATTGATTCACCTTTCATGTCAGCTTCCACTCAGTGTGACTGATCACATCTGTAAGTCAACTTGTGATTCATTGGGTTGTTCAGCTCTTCTTTTCAGGAGACAGACAAACGATTAAAGTGGTAATAAGGGCCGAAACTGAGAGAGTTTGATTGATAATAGCTCACTAGATTCAATATAGTCAAGCAGTGCTATCCATCTACGTAGTTCAGTTTCACTCTAAATCTCCTAGCTCTTTCACTAGTCTAATGACATTGCACAAAAGACTGGATTGGTTTGTGGGTTTAGTTAATTAGGGGGCTCTTTACACAGTATAAACAAATAATAGGATTACACCCTATCACTTAGCCACTAAAGCAGATCACAAATGGTTAACAGCTAAGGTGGAAACTTTAAATACATTGTATGTGTGCCAGTTGTATGCAGATCTATAGTAGTTGCAGATCATTTTGTAGGTTTGTTTGTTTTATACCTGCTTGGAGTACCAGATGGGTGGAGTTTGCTGTATCAGGACAGTTCAGAGAGCCCTAGGTCAATGATACAGAGTTTTCTATTGTTAACATGCTACCTCAGCTAGCATCGAGAGGCCACCAGGTGGAGTACCGTTCCCAAACAAGCATCTGAATTTCACTCAGTGTTGCCAGCATTCCCCAGCTCTGGCCCTGAGAACGGCCCAATCTATTTATATCACAATGATCTGCCACAAACAATACTGTGACCTTTCACCTCGTTCAGCCTCGCCCATTACTGCCCTCTGCCCTGCTAGTCACTTTCTCATTGGCATACTGTGTGTACTTATATGAAACTGTGAAGAAAAACATTGCCGGGCCTGTGTTGACTGAGGCACTAGTGATTACTTTAGGTGCGTTAGCTCAAACGTATACCTCAAAAACACCATCAAAAGGGAGCAGGAGCCTGCACACCAGCCAGTATCAAGCCTCAAAAAAGGACATTAAGAAGGTGAGATAGTAAAAATAGGTTCTTTTAATTTGACATGGTGCAAAATATCTCAGCTTCTTAATGTCCTTTTTGTGCAGGCTTCTTTTCCCACTTGCATGAAAAAACCCATATATGGAAAAAAGCTTCCCAGCTAAAAAGTTCAGCTATCATAATGTGCGCAATGTCAGATGTTCATATCAAAGTACTTAGCTATAGCTTAGCCTGAGACTAGTCTAACCACACCCATATGACCCTATTCCTTGATGTTGCATCACAGTACCCACAATTCTGCATCTGTATGTAATTCAGATGAGTTAAATTGTATTTTCACATTCTTTTTATGGTTTTTGTCTACTTATGTGCCTGAAGGGCCTGGAATGCTCTATAGGACAATATAGTGAGTGCCAGAAAGTTTAGACACTCACATCAAAGTATTTGAAAGCATCCTAATTGTCCTGATGCAGTAAACCCCACCCATCTGGTACTCCATGAAACAAACAGTAGGAATTATTTGCAACTCATATTTGACCTAGGTCTGATGTCTTGCATTAACAATAGTGTTGAGAGGTAATGCACAATATACTTCTACAGATACTCACTGTTACCTCTTTTTGTTTGATTTCCAGAAAAAGACCCTGTACACCAATTTTTTTTTTAACATCTCTCTGTCTTCCTGTGAGATATCTGTCTGTGTGATTTACCTGGGGAGGAAGAGGAGGATAAAGGAGAGGACCAGGCGGAGGAGGAAGCCTACCAGGGCCTGGAAGGGAGGGAGTAGCTCTCCTCTCCCACCATAACCTGGAGTGGAGCTCAGGGGGCTAAAAGAGGCTGAGGAAGACGAGGAGGAAGAGGAAGAGGGGGAGGCCATCGCTGCTGTGGGCCTGGAGCTGGGAGTAGGAGGTTTCGGATGGACCGTCTGAGGAGAGATACAGCTGTCAGAGGGGAGTTTGGAGGCCTTGGATGTGGGAACGGGCGCAGCCAAACATGGATTTGGAAGTATTTTAGTCACAACAGACGGTTTTGTTGATTTCCGTGTGTGATTAAGGTGAGGAGGAAGCGGTGGAGGAAGAGTATGGAGAATTGAGGACGTGTCTTTTTGGGTAGGCTGCCAACAAGGTGAAGGAGAGGGAAGGGAAGGAACTGGAGGAGGAGGAGGAGGAGGAGGAGGAAGCACTGTGGCTGTCAAAGCAGGAGCTGTTCCAGGAGTCAAACTAGGAAGTACAGCGGGATGCTGTGGCTTCTCCGGGTCTTGGGATGGAGGCTGATTTGTGGCCTGGGCAGGGGCTACATCTGTCACTACAGGGTTGATCTGGCTAGGGGAGAGGTCTGGAGGATCGGGGGGATCACAGGTTGTAATTTCCCACCTCTGCCAGAAGGGGTCATTCTCCTCGCTCTCTTTAATTGCTGGCCGGGGTGAATGCAATCGCTCAAGTCGCTCGGTCAAGTAGCTCGAGTAGAAAAACTGAGCGGCAAAGTTCATCCTGTACGATCCACGTTCCTCCTATAGTCCCAATGGTCTGTGTCCCTCTCCTCCTCCGGCTGCTATGTTGTGTCCGAGGGATAAGAGGACACTGACTGGTGGTGCTCCCGCGGTGTAACGTCCGCTGCCCCGGCTCCCTCCCTCCTTCACCTCCCCACGGGCTATTTAAGGAGGGATTACCCTGGGGCACGTGCTTGGTGGCCCTGCAGCCTGTCTCCAGTGGCCTGGCCCCTCCCAGGCGCTCTATTCCTGGGCCCAGACCGGGATTACGGCCCCATTCTGTGACGTAGTGCTAATCAGACGGTCTAAGGGGATAGATGCAGACTTAGGGTTTATCTAGGGAACAATGATCTGGAGGCTCATCCACACAGAGGAGACGACTATGGATGGAGGATCAGAAATGAAAGATAGCGGGGCGATGGGAGCCTGAAGGGTGGAGACGCAGGTTTGTGACCAGAACATTGCAGTTCGAGTTGAGTCCCTGTACCGGAAAAATCAGGGCAATCAGGAAAGAGAATTGAGTAACGCTATTATGTCCTCCCTCCATATTTAGCATCGAGATGCCCCAGAGCAAGGCACTTCACCCCAAACTGCTCTGCATAAGATGCTCAGAGGGCAACAAAGTAGAATATCTGTATTTAATGCATAATGTAGCTCTCAGGTATCAGTGTTTATAACAGTATGAAAGTGAAGCAGGAGGTTGCTGAAGAAGGAGCATATCTTTTCAGCAAGCCTTCCCTGGATAAATGAATGTTAAATAAACTAACAAACGAACCAAATCCATAGTGCAGTGCAACACTAGTGGTGGGGAAGAGAGAGACGGGCTGCCGGCCAGAAAGATAAGCAGACAGTGTTAGGGAAAGTGGAGAAGAGGTAGATTGGTTGCTGCCAGTCCACAGCAGGCAGTCTAGATCCTACTCAGTCCTGATCGGATGTCCAACGTCTCCCTCACCTCTGAGCTGAGGAGCGACAGCGATGCCAGCATTCCCTGTCCAGATACGCAGGGAGATAACGTAGACTGCGCAACTCAGCTCAGATCACTATGGAATCTGCATAATGAGAGATAATCCCTTTAGCAGACATGGCTCAAATAGCATTTGCAGATAGATCTCAGCGTAGTGAATGGTGTACCAGGCGGGTGGGGTTTACTGCCTCAGCACAATTCAGATAGTGTCAAGTAAGTTGTCAATCACTGTTTGTATTGTGACTTATTGGACGGAAAGGCTTATTTTTAGCACTGATAAATGACCCATAGTATGCAACAGGTAAATCTGAGTTTTACATTTGCTTTTTTTGTAAACACTGGATTAAAACAGGCCATACTTAAACACATAGACTTAAACACATACAGACTTAAACACTGACTTTTGGGGAATTTTGACAGCAGGATTGGCACCAAAATCATCTCTGTGAGTTGATGGTAGATTCTGTCTGGTGCTCATGCCAACGCTTGAGCACCAGATGCTAACTTTAGCTAATGCTAAAGGTTTTGCGCTGTTGATTTGTAATGGACTTCAGTAATGATGACGATTGAGATTTTGTTTTCAGAAGTGAATGGATCTACAAGCCATAGAATAAAAACCAATACCAATTTTGGATTACTAAAAGATTATTGTTCATACTTTCGATAATGCTAATCGTCTACAATTACTTAACATACTGTATGCTAAAGTGTTAGCATGCGCACCAGACAAAGCTATCTACCAGAGATACAGAGATGATTTTGGTGCCAATCTTCTCACCACATATTGGGTAAGGTGATGAATGGACCAAACAACCAAAAAGCCACAGCAGTCCTTTAAGACGAGCTAAGAAAGTTGTAAGAAGCATATTGTCAAAAATCAAACTCTTCAAGAGCATACGTGAATTTATTTAGACCGTCAAATAAACTGCTGATTGTAAGCACAGCATGTCTACCAAAGGATTAAGAGACAAGCGAGGGGATCCAAAGGTGAAGGTGAGCTAATGGCTTGTTTTAAAAGCAGAGGGTGAAGCTTTGTTTCTTTTGATGTAGTCACAGACTCCACAGCTACACACACACACATGAACACACGCCTCACCCAAATTAGATTTAGCTCCTTATAAAGCGGCAGGACGGCAGTGTATGCCAAGGGCCTAACGGGTACAGAGAGCTGAGCACATTTCTTGGCAACAACGCACCACGGTTTAGTGGGGTGGGTCCTTGTCCAGGTGGATTTAACTAGTAGATTGGATATGAGGTGCCAGAGAGGTGGAAGGTCACCACCCACCTTGTGTTTGGGGTTTGAGAAAGAGGGATTCCAGACTTTATTTTCACATTACATGCTTTTTGTCATGCTTCTTGCACAAACAACCGCATGCACAAGCATTTTTGTACTTTTGTCCTCATGTGGACCTTCCATTGACCACTATTCATTCCCTAACCCATAAACTAACCTTAACCCTTATACCTAATCCTTGTTGGAATCTTAACCCTAAATCCAACTACTAAGTGAGTGTGGACCGGGATTTTCTTTGTCCTTCTGAGGACATTTGGTCATCATAAGGACTGAAGTACACAAACACACACAAACAAAGCCCCATTTAAGATTACTGGGGGCAAATAGAGTGCTATCCCTCCCCTCCATGCCCTGGTATGCTTCCTTCTCCTTCGTCCTCCTCCCCAGCTAACTCACTCTGGAGAGAGAGAGACAGAGAGAGAGGGAAAGAGAAACAGGGAGTGGAAGACGGATAGACATGCTGACAGTGTGAGACAGAGGACAAAGCAAAAGACAGAGGAAAGAGAAGGATTGGACATAAATAGACGGTGACAAGGTGACCCCTCCCCCCTCCTCCCCCCACCAGCGGTCTGTCACACCACAGGTCAGCGTGACACCGGCTGACTAGGTGCCATGATCCTCTGGGTTTGGAATCGCGCAGACGTACGGTGCTTCATCGTGTCTGCTGGCCGGCCTTGAACTTTGTAGGGTTCGCTTCATGAACACATTGTCACAAGTTGAACTTTGACATACATTGTCATGAAGTACATCCTATTTTTCCTGATGTCAAGGCGAGGTTCCACAGGTGAATATGGTGATTTTGTCTGGATTGGTCAGTTCTCAGATTATCATAATGCTTTGCTTCCATAACTGCTGGTTATAACTGCTACAAGTTTATGTTTTCATACCAGCTGGGTCGAGTACACCAAGTAAAAACATTAGCCAAAAATGTTCTCAAAATGACAGATTCCCTGTAGGCAAATCACTTTCTTTATTCAAAAACAGATGGTAATTTAAACAGACTCTTTTGATATTTTTGCCATTTCTATTTTATGGGGTATTTTACATAAAAAAAATTATCAAAAATGGTGACACGTTTGCCATATGAATAGTATTGTAAATAATTCAGCAAAATCAAAACAAAAAAACAATGTTTATAAATCCCTCTGTAAATTACTATTTAGTTCATCAGAATGAAACAGGAAAATGCACTGTGACTACATAAAGGAAAAAACTCAAAATTTTAACAAAATAAATACAACTCATAATACAAAAAGTGTATTTGTTTCCATATTTGACATATACAATGTCATTCTGATGGGATGAAAGGATTTTTTTTCCTATTCACCTGTGCTGCCTCGCCTTAAATGTGCTTTTAACCTTTTAACCAAGATGCTTTTCAATCATTTGTGTGATCACCACTATGTGATATGTGATCCTTGACATATAAGTCTTTTTCCTCCTTCCTTTACTCTCATGTCACTGACCTGAATGATCTCCACTGGGTTTTGATCTGTTGACAGGAGGAAGAAAAATCCTCTGTCTCTCCTCTTCTCCCACTTAATCTCTTCACTCACTTTTCCTCCACTTTTGTTTTCTGCTGCTTAACCTGTAGATCTGCTTTAGATCTGCTTAAGAGGCCAGACAAGTGAACACAGGCCACAGAAAGTCGGGCTTAATGACGATAACCATGTTTACTACGTAACAGCCTTAGCTGTGTGTGTGTGCGTGTCAGAGAGAGAGCGAGGGAGAGAGACAGAGAGAGAAAGTCAATTCAGAAGGGAATAACAGGAACCAATCAATGAGATTATAAAGGCCATCCTCTGTATGCTGAATTGATTTGGATTTCTTAGACTGCGCACCAAACGGAAACACTGGCAGATATTCATGGAAAGAGATTGGCGGTCTCATTTTTGAAAGTGTTATTTGAGTCTTTTCTTAATTTCATCTTACATTCATTTCAAATAATATGACAAAACAAATGAAAGGGTTTTCGTGTTTGATATAACACAGGAAGTCGAAGAAAATAAATGACAACATCATTCTTTTTAATGAATCACAGCATTTTCTTAGATGTGTCTGTAAGCCCAAAAAAGTCTGTGAAGCCAGAGTTGCAGAGTGATTGCTGTAACTGGAGAAATATGGTGGAGAAATTACATTGAAACATTAACGCTGGAAAAAAATGACAAACGTTTAAGATTGTGTGGCATAAATAGGTATGATCAGTAAAACTCTCCTTTATTATTGGTTAATTAGGGGCCGGCCAGCAGCTCTGCTGCCAGTCCCTCTTGTATTTTTGCCAGTTTCTTCTACTCCTTCCTCCGAGGAAAATGCCTTGCATGAAAATGCACAAAACTTTGCACGTAGGTTCAGTCCCATGCCCAACTTCCTCAACTGGCATTTGGGGGCAATAGTCCTGATGTTAGCACTATATTAACTGTCTACTGTCTAAAATGAAAATTCTTTAAAAATCAGCGGCGCCTGCTACGGCGCCTGCTACAGCTATGAAAAGACTCATGAAGTAAATGATCACATAACGCTACATTGATGCTGTAAATATGTCAAATCGTAATGGTGCATCTCATTTGTTTCAGATGTGGGAGGTGTACATCAGCATGAAAATGAGAGGCATTGAGTTTAAAGCCCAAATGGTGCTCAACTCACCTGAAACCAACAGTCCTTGTTTTCAGTAAGTCACATTTAAAAGATAAGATGAAACTTGAATGATTCCAGTGGGGAAATTGTGGCTTTGCAGCAGCCAATGGTTGTAAGATAGGTTAAAGAAAATGTGTATTTCAACTCCTTTTGAGCATCTCTCATCATCAGAGACCCTCAGATCATCCGGCTGGCTAAGGAAGCCACCAGGAGTCTGATGAAGAAGCAGCAGCAGCGGCCCAGCTGCAGCCTCCTCGGCCCAGAGGAAGTGGCGTTGCTGGTTGTGCCCAAAGTGCTGCAGGGCTTCTGGATTCATCCGGCGAGCCTCTTGTGTGTCATGCCCTCGCTGCAGCTCAGCGACCTGGCTGTCAGACTCACCAAGGCCGTTCAGGACAAGCTCTCCGCCTCTCTGACCTCCACGGACTGTCAGGCTCCCTTCTCCCGTTCCATCCGGGACGAGAAGGTGAAGGTGAGAGAGAAGTACACACCAGACATCCTGGTGGAGGAACTGAACCGTTTTGGGCCTGAGCTGCTTACCAGGATCGTTGACGTCACAGTGGGGGAAATCTGTGTGATATTTGAGCCACAGAAACACACGGAGGTAAGAAGACTTGCGCACTAGTATGATTAGCAGCATAAGATACTGTGGAGTAAAGAAAGAACAAACAGTATAATATTCCAAAATTAAAAGTTTCTCTCCCTCTTCAGGTGGAACTACTGTAGATGATTCCACTTAGCCAGCTGTAATGGATGGAGCCATGAACTCCAGCCCCCTTGATGGAGATTTGAGCCTAGAAGAGGACACAAGCCTCCCTACTGAAGCTCCTCTGGTTCCTCTGAGCCTCCCTACTGAAGCTCCTGTGGTTCCTCTGAGCCTCCCTACTGAATCTCCTCTGGTTCCTCTGAGCCTCCCTAGTGAAGCTCCTCTGGTTCCTCTGACCCTCCCTACTGAAGCTCCTGTGGTTCCTCTGAGCCTCCCTACTGAAGCTCCTCTGGTTCCTCTGAGCCTCCCTAGTGAAGCTCCTCTGGTTCCTCTGAGCCTCCCTAGTGAAGAACCTGTGGTTCCTCTGAGCCTCCCTAGTGAAGGTCCTGTGGTTCCTCTGAGCCTCCCTAGTGAAGCTCTTCTGGTTCCTCTGAGCCTCCCTACCGAAGGTCCTGTGGTTCCTCTGAGCCTCCGAACTGAAGGTCCTGTGGTTCCTCTGAGCCTCCCTACTGAAGGTCCTCTGGTTCCTCTGAGCATCCCTACCAAAGCTCCTCTGGTTCCTATGAGCCTCCCTACCGAATGTCCTGTGGTTCCTCTGAGCCTCCCTACTGAAGCTCCTCTGGTTCCTCTGACCCTCCCTTCTGAAGGTCCTGTGGTTCCTCCGAGCCTCCCAACTGAAGCTCCTGTGGTTCCTCTGAGCATCCCTACTGAAGGTCCTGTGGTTCCTTTGAGCCTCCATACTGCAGCTCCTCTGGTTCCTCTGACCCTCCCTACTGAAGCTCCTCTGGTTCCCCTGAGCCACCCTACTGAATCTTGTCTGGTTTCTCTGAGCCTCCCTACTGAAGCTCCTCTGGTTCCTCTGAGCCTCCCGACTGAAGCTCCTCTGGTTCCTCTGAGCCTCCCTACTGAAGCTCCTCTGGTTCCTCTGAGCCTCCCGACTGAAGCTCCTCTGGTTCCCCTGAGCCTCCCTACTGAATCTCCTCTGGTTTCTCTGAGCCTCCCAACTAAAGCTCCTCTGGTTCCTCTGAGCCTCCCAACTGAAGATCCTGTGGTTCCTGTAAGCCTCCCAACTGAACCCCCTGCCATTACTGCAGTCCAGGAAGGCTTGCGCAGCAGCCTGGTTGGCACTGAGGAGAAGCAGGAGGTGCAACAATGCTCTGACACCACATCAGGTAGGAGTTCTTCATCAGGTCTGTTCACACTGTAGCTAATACTTACACCAAGATGAACTGAGGCACTGACTTTGCTCTTTTACTTTTCAGAGGTAAAAAAGAGAGTCCAACGTTTCTTCCGCCGGCTGTTTAAAACACTCTGCAGCTGCTGCTGTGCAGCCGAGGAAACAGAAGACTGAAATTCCCTCTGCAAAAAATAAATTGCAATCAGTCCATGTCAGTCATTTTTTTTATTTATTGTGAAGTGATGCAATGCAAAATGAGGAAATGATCATACAGGAATTGCATTTTATCACGTGAAGACCATGTAACTCCAACTTTGCTGATTTTCATGTTGTAACTTCAGTTGAAGGATTACATGCTGCTCTATGGGTTGAATAAGTTCTATGGCTGTTGGTGCTTATGAAAGACTTTAAAAAAAACCTTTGGAAATTTGAAAAATGCATGATGGTGAAGCTATAAAACAAGCCCGCTTATGTCTCTTATGTCTTGCCTTGTGTATGAAATGTGCTATATAAATAAAGTTTGCCTTGCCTTGCCTTAGTTCCTGAAAAGTTTATATTTTGGAGATACGTTTTCACATGACAAGCGATATTTTAAATGCATTATTTGAATCCAGTAAATTCCACATGAGAGGTTAGCAGAGGTTTAACAAGACTGAAGAACATTTAAGGATACAGAAAGCATCGTCATCGTCTCCGCCACAGGATCCAGGCAACTGTTGTTTGGCTGTTTTTAGTTGGTTTTGCAGTCAGTAAGGCCATAACAGCCACTTTGTGAACATGTCCAAAGCTGTCAAATATCAGGAGCATTATCTTACCAATATAACCTAGGTCAAGGCAATTTTATCTAAGAAGGCTACGTCAAACGGATGGTCTGTCTCAGAAATGAGCACAAGCCATTCCAACACACACACACACACACACACAGACACACACACACACACAGACATAAACAAACAGTAAAGGAAAGCAGGATTGACCAGGTAGTAGCTGCTGATACAAATGCTAAATCCAGAGTATGAGAGCACGACTCAAACTCTACAGAGGATTTTACATCAGGTTCTGTTCATTTGAAATGGCTGTTCGTGGTATAAAACAAGCTGACCAGATGCCAGAGAGTCACTGGTTTGTTATCAAGCACTGGCACGTGTGTTTCCCAGTTTGAGCTGCCAACTGGGAAGATGTCTTCTATTTAAAGTGTCGAATAAACTTTAAGCAAGGCAGTTAACCTGAACCTGTGTCTCAGATTGATGAATAATACATCTAACATCTGTAGGAAAGTAATATAATAATATAATTATAATTAATATAATACTTCCATGGTGGAAAGCATGGGGGCTATATCAGCAAGGGATGGTAAAACTGCTGGATTTTGTGGATATTATGTTATTTTTCAGCAGTCTATGCTGTGCTATTTTGTTTTTGTAGCTTTCTAGTAATCTAGTAATATCCCTACTGTGTAATCCTAAATTTATATTGTTTTATATTTTGTTTGCCTGTGATGTTACGTGTCTTTGAGTGTCCATAGCCTATATTGTCCTTTTGGTTAATCAGTTAAAACTAAAAGTTTTACATTATTCATTGTTATTATTATGTACACATTATTTTGGCATACTTCACTTACAATGTTTCTCCACTTTTCACATGGTTTGGATGAGGTCAGCCCTTCCTGTGCTTGTATGATGCTAGTTTGCGCACACTGAAAGTATTAATAGTCATGTTTTGTAATGCAGAATGTTCCTGATTATGCTATTTATCAACTTAAATCTGAATTTAGGAGATTTTGAATATGCCTTACAGTGTGCCAGTGACCACAAATGCAAGTTAAACCTTAAACCGCCCAATAACATCCATGTTAAAGCATTAAATGAAACCAGAGTTCCCTCTTCTTAAACCCCAGATCCAGTCCCCTCCCCAGAAAGAAGCCTCCCGCCCCCTCCCAGATACTGGGCTTTTTGTTCTGCATCTAGTGTTTTCATTAGGAAACTGGGCGCAACCAAGAGAAGGAGGGAAGGATTAGAGCGAGAGAGCGAACGCAGGGCAAAGAGGGAGGAGAGGAAGAGTTGAGGAGGGGAAAAAAAAGAGTTGTGTTTGATTCTGAATTTCAGGAGTTTTTGAGTTTTTCCGGATACACTGTAAGTACTCCCTCTCTCTCTCTCTCTCTTTATTTCTTTCTCTCCTCTTCACAGCAGCAGTCACACTCTCTCTCTCTCTCTCTCTTCTGTCTCCAGGTTTCACCATGGCCCGCCCCTCCGCCTCCTCGGTCGGACTCCTCCTCCTCCTGATTGGCTACGCGGCGGCAGGTAAGGGATGCGGTCGGGTGCGGTCAAGGAAAGGAGGGAGGAGGGGAGGGTGGGTGAAGGGTGGAAAGGGGTCAGAGGTCAAAGGGGAAGGGCCAGAGAGACGCACAGCAGCTGGGAAAACAACTGAGTAGATTAGCGGTTCAGTCTGTTAAAGGTGTTTGGACTCTGGAGAGCAGGTTTTGCTGATTTGCAGGAACAGATGATTTAGAGATCAGTGGTGTGCGAATATGCTTTATGATCTAGCAGTGTTGAAAAGCAAGGTGGATGATGACTCGCTGTCAAATTATGAGGCGTTTCTAATGGGATTTGCAGTCTGTATTTTTTTACAGTATATCTTTGTCTTTCACTCTATATGTGATGCTGTGGGTTTTATAGGTTTCACAGATGTATGTAAGAGTGTGTAGGTGATGGCTGGATGAACACACGTGAAGCCGAACTGACATCATATGCATGTGTCTGTGTGTGTGTGTGTGTGTGTTATGGGTTTAGCCAGCACATCTGTTACTAATTCCACTGCCGCACTGGCTACACTTAATCTAATATACCGTCAGCCTAGCTCCTAGCAACAACTCTTCCCTTTATCCATATATGTCCGGCTGCCTGCCTCTAACCAGCCGTTGGAGCTTTGTTTACCACCGTTACTAAAATCCCATGGAAATTCACAAAAATGTTGGCCGTTCCCCCGGAGCAAAATCTGTGCAACATCACTGACTGACGGCATTAGGCTTCAGTGTGAATTACAGTGACTTCATACTGCAAGAATGGCCAACTGCAGTAACGTAGTAACGCATACAGAAACATACACAAACAGGCATGCAAGCAAGCACACACACACGTATGTTTTTTTAGTCTGATATTCTGTCTTAAAATGTTAGTAAGTGAAAAACTCTGCCAGTGTGGGTGAAATGATCCCTACTTGCTTCTGATCCAGTTTCATTTGTTTCTGGAAACAATACATTTAGCCTCATATTCAGCCTTAAAATCTTATTGTTCTTCAAACAAGTGAAAATTTCTGTCAATTCGGCTTGTTTCCAATGCAGTTTTACTTGTTTCAGGAATTTGAAAGTGTCAATATCTTGAAACAAGTCGGAATAAGGGAGATCACTCCACTAGTATCAAGGAAATCATTTTCTTGATTCCAGAAAATTCTTGAAAAAAATTGATTTCAGAATCAGAATCAGAATCAGAATAAAGTTTATTGCCAAGTAAGTTTTCACAGTACAAGGAATTTGCTTTGGCATGGAGGTGCATACAATAACATAAAAATAATAAAATAAAATAAAAATAATAATAATACAATTAAAAATGTAATAAAAAATATAATAAGAAATAAGAAATAAAAATATGTACAAATATATATGTATATAGATTTGCATTGGAAACGAGGGAAATCATCTCATGCCATTTATAGATTTTTCACCTTTTATTTTTTAAGGATTTTAAGAATCAAAATTAGTATAAATGACTGGTTAAGATGTATAAGTTTTCTTGCAGTGCAGTCATAAACACTGTGATAGTGTCTGTTGTGTTTTGTTGTGTTTTACTTTTTTTTACTGACTTTGAAATTACACCCCATTGTCAGTTATTGTTTCACTTGTTCGAAGAAAAATACACTTTTAAGAATAGTTTATTCCACAGTGATCCTACAAGTAAAAATGCCCTGCTGTTTTTCCATGGGCGGGTCCCCTCTGTCCACAAGGCCGGAGGCTGCTTTGTATGAACACACTGTTATTGTTGTGAAGTAACACTGAATTATTCACTCCCTCTGCCACACACACACACACACACAACCACCATGACACACACATTCATTCACCTTTGTCCCCGGGTGGAGTCACCGAGTTAGATATCTGTGTTTTCTTTTCCTGCGGTGTGTGTTTTCTCGGAGTGTGTGTGGGGGGGTTGCGATGTGATTTCTCAACCTCCTGGAACAGTTTGGACAGAAAAAAAAGGGAGGAGGGGTTTTCCTCTCATCCAAAACCTCTTCACATGAGGAAAAGTCAACGTAAACAGGAAGGGATTATTATCATTACTGAACAAACTGGTGATAATATAGTGTTTCAGCCAGTCTTGGTCTTTGTCAGCTATTTCTATGTTATACTGTCACTAATTTATTTAGTCCAACACACACACTCCTTCCTTTTCATTTTCTCTGACAGACTCAGTGGGTAAGACATTCGTCACACACACATCAGCATGGAGCTCTCTGTTGCAAATTTTCCCCCTCTTAAAGAACAGGCTGTGCTGTGTACACACAACACACACACATACATACACAAACACTCACACACACACACGCATGGAAGCACAGCTGTGGTTTTCGGGGCCTTTTGGTGCCCATTTCTCGCTGATGGCGAAACCAGCAGCACTTTTCTGCGAACAGCTGAAGGTCATGGCAGTCGTGGAGAGCAACAACAACAAAACCACTCAGTACGCTCAACATGCTAAATTTAGATAAGGATTTCTACCTTCCAAATCCTGTGTAAGCAATAGCGCGTCGCAATTTGGCATCCCTCTTCATGTCTTTAGCAGACCGCAGACGATCCATTCATCACTGTCGGGCGAGCTTTGCCGAGTCGCTCGTGCGCCCGAGTGAATTTAACAAAAACCCCAAGCGTCCTCCGGCTGGGAAGATGCAGCGGGTGCAAACATCTGCTTGGTTTGCTCAGCGAGGGAAGTCGGATGAAGAAGACTCGTATCTTCGTATCCCGTCCGTTGCGCTTTCTTGGCTCGTTGCCTGGCTGTATTTGGCACACCTGAGGCCCGCGTAATGGAGCTTGTAAAATGTTACCATGGGACAAAGTTGTAAAAACACACAGGTCGGACACTCAGTCATGACTGTACGCTGGAGGAGGATGTGCCGATGAAGATGTGGGAATTGTTTTTTGGGTCTTTGTCCCCTTAATACAAGACAAGATTTTAAGACTCTATACTAAACTAAATGACTTGTTATAGTGGATGCTGTTTAGCAGTGAGAGGACAGCAGGAAAATTCCTATCATTCTATCCATGGAAGCAAAAACAATAGATTTACCTTTATCTTTGACAGACACTAATATGGTGACATTAACAATTATAAAACTAGATATCTGCTGTACAGCTAGGAAGAGAGAGCTAAAATTGAATAACGAAGGAGTCTAGACCCATGGATCTGAGAGTGGCCTGAATGATTGGTGTGTTTGAGCTGTTTTGTTTTTGTTCTGAAATGATTTTTGTCACCTTGTGCATGTGAAGGTCTTTACCCAAGGAGGACAAGATAAACAGCCCCAAAAAAGTGAGAAGGCCAGCATCAGTGAGAGCTTGTTTGACCAGTCAGATTGCTTGGTGTGAACTTATTTGGGTGAATATAATGATTCCAGCAAACAAACAAAGATCATAAGGTTGTGCACAATTTTGCATCCAAAGCTTAAGTCTCTCTCTCTCTCTCTCTCATATAACGATAAGATGGGTGCTCCACTGGACCAACTGTTAAACAAGCAAAGAAAAGATATTCGCCTTAGAAAATACACAAAATATATGTAAAGAAAAGTAGCTTTGGGTTGCAGTTCTCAGTGTGGGAAAGGTCTCGGGGTATTTTGGTTCGCTGGAAGTTTTCAGCTCGCTGCCTGGTAGCTGTTAAAGAAAGCTGCAAGAGCGAATGGGACCTAAGTGTTTTTGCCAGAAAGTGGGCAAGGAACGAGCTCCAGACAGTGTTTTTCCGAGAGAAAAGGTGAAAGTGCGGCCCTGTTTGGTCTTTGGCAAGCAGCCATGGTATGAGAGGAACGATACACTCCTGGCCACACATATTGACAAAATCCACTCTGCAGAGGCAACTCTATACCGCCTTTTGCGTCATGCTTTAAAGGATAAGGCCGGTGTTTTTTAATGCATTGCTTACCGTACACAAATCCTATGAAAATAACAAAATCAACAATGCGTTTGCTCTACTCCCGTTACTTTCTGACTTCCCACGTATCGTTTTTAGCCTTCAACCCGGAAGTCATTGGCTCCAACTGTAAGCTAAAAACCTTGAAATACAGCTCACAAAGACATAGTTTACATTTTAAAAATCACTAACTGTTACCACGAAAAGTCAGGCTGTTGTAGTTATTACCAAATCAAATTAAAATGGGAACAAATTCTTCATTACGCCGGGGACTATTTTCGGTGCTAAGGAACTACTTTCCTGAGATCGCATTGTTTTACAGCTATTTAAGTTGTTTGAGGAAAAAGTCGGCTGGCCCGGTGCATCACGATGATGAAATATGTTGCCCAGAGCAACAGCATGGCTCTTTGACGTGTTTTTAACTGTTTTTTTAATACAATGGAGTTCTATGGCTGCTGGGACATGGCTTCATTGGGCACCGACTACATGGACGAGACTTGTTGGCAAAACAAAATCATTGCCGATTTTGTTATTTTCATAGGATTTGTTGACGGTAAGCAATGCATTAAAAAACACCAGCCTTATCCTTTAAAGTTCAATAACAGCAGACATAGACAGGTACCATTGTGATTGTCATTACCCCTTGCTGTTTCGAACCACACACACTCCAAAGGTTCCATCTAAATAACAACACTGCTCCAAGCATTTGACATCTGAATGAAAAGTTCAGTCATTTATTAAGTATAAAAGCTATCAACGTGAGATCGACCCACAGGCTTTTACTGTACAAAAGGAGCTGGGAAACGGCACAGCAGCCTTGTGAGAGAGAACGCAGGTTTCCCACAAATGTGTCGGCTTCAAAGAGAAAGGGATAATTGGAAACATAACTGTGGGAAAATAGCTGTAACAATGCATGTGGCCTGTGAAACTTGGGAGGCCTTGATTCAAACCAAGAGCATTTTACAGTTTGCTCTCAGTGTGCTGAGTGTAACACAACTTTACACTCCAGATAATTCTAAATCAGTGGATATTTTGGTGTGCATCCTGTATCTTTTATGTGTTGAGATAAGCCTGCAGACCAAATTGCTGACTGATACCAACACTGTTACACTCATTACACACCTCCCAGCTTACACTTTTCATCTACGTCCATCCTTGTTAGAACAATCTCTGCATACCCGTGAGGTGAGTGCGTAGCGGTGCCGTCCTCCTGCATAAACCAGGTCAGATCCTGGCGAGGGACGGGCTTATCTGATCTCGGTTCAGTTTACCGCACAGCCGAGTCAGCAGGATGGCTCGGCGCCAGGTTTTGTGATGGTGAGCTCAGTGGTTCGGCTGCAAGCCGCCTGCCGAGGCTAATGGCAATCGTGTGGAGAGAGCTGTGAGCGAGAGAGAGAAGAAACTGTGTGTGTGTGTGTGTGTGTGTGTGTGTGTGGGTGGGTGGGTAAAGAAATCTTGATTTTCCACACTGCAAAAATATCCATCTCAGTCTTAAAATGTAAATTTTTCTTAAAACAAGTGGCAAATTCTGCCAGTAGGGTGAAATAATTTCACTTTTTCCAGTGCAATTTCACTAGTATTTACTGAAGTTATCTTAATCAACTAGTCAGTTTTTTCACTTTTTTAAATACAGAAAAATAAGATTTTACACTAGATTAATTGACTTGTTGGGATGGATGGAAGTCATAACCTCATAACCACTGTGATAGATTGCTTCTATTATCTTTTATTTGTAATTTACCTCAATCAGGGCATGTGCAAAATGTGAGTTCATATCCTAAGAAATTTCTTTTTGGTCCCCAGGTTGTATAGTATGTTGAATATGATGTGATAGGATGATAAATTCAGGGTATTTTTCACGTTTTAAGATGAATACAGTATATAGTTTGGCTGTGACCCAGTGATTTTAAGCACTTACAATCATATGAAACCAAATGAGTGAGTTACACCTCTTGTGTTCTGTTCCCCCAGGACCCGAGTCTGCCCTCCAGCCTAGAGCGGTGCGTTCGAGTGCCTGTCAGGAGCACACAAGTCTTCACAACCGCCTGGACGTGGTGGAGAAGGTAGAGGAGCCTGTGGCTGCTGTCTCCCAGCCTTCCTCACACTCACGGCCCTTAGCGGTTTGAAATCAACAGGATTGCGGGATTTCTCCCCCCCCCCGGTGTTGTCAACTTTATTATTAAATATCAGCCTCCTCTCCATCTGAGGCTGCCAAAGAATCCTCAGCATTTCCTTTCGAGGGATAAAATGTCGACAAAGGCATCCAGTTTTAAAACCCCATGATTTCAGCTCTTTTCCAAACTTAGATTAGACAGCTCCGGGTCTCAACTCACCTCACAAATCCCGGTGTGTCCTGCTCTGACTTTACCTACACGCTGTTATGAGTGCCTGCATTATTCATATGAATGAGTGATTGTATAATTCATACGAGGGATGATTCTATTATTCATAGGACAACTTATTAATGTATCATTCATATGACAACCTCACAAACGTGTCCCCTGTCCCCCTCCCCCCCCTCCCGCAGAGAGTGGAGGACACTGTGGAGAAGCTGGAGGCTGAGCTGGCCGCTCTGCTGGATGTCATCGAAGACCCGGAGTGGCGCCCCCTGTTGGACACTAGTGGCAAGCCTGTGGTGGACATCCTGGACGGCAAGGGGGGAGAGGGCGCATTCCTGAACTAACCAGGACAAAGAAATAGACAAATATCATCAAGACCCAGAACCAGCATCCAGAGGTGGAGGGTCAAACTCCGCTTGAACTTTGGAGAATGTTTAAAATATGAAACCATCTGTCTGCAAAAACCTGTAGCTTGCATTGTTAGAATCTGACTGTGTAGATGCATTTTTTTGTACAGCAAAAGAAGTGTGTATCTCAGGAGAGGAGGCAGGCTTACACAAGGCGGGACAGGCTGATAGATCACGACACTAATGCTTACTTGTCTGCATTATTCGCTCTCGCTAATCCTGGGACAACCTCATCTCTTCTCCTGTCTTAGTCCCAGGCCTCCCCCCCCCCGCAGTCAGTGGTGACGCAGCTCAGAGGGCATGTTTACACTGCTGTGTGCAAAGGATTAATACACTTTGATTTGGACTCTGACTCTGCTTTCCCTCTCCGTCGCCTAAAGAGCAAAGCCTAAATGAAAGTGACAAAGACACAGAGGAGTCAGAATACTGGAAGGAGTTTTATTTCTTTATCAAAGCAGTTAAAGCAGCATGTCGTTAAAACACACGGAGCGGTTTTTTGTTTTTTTTCGGTAGGTACAGTACAAGGCTTTTCGCTGATTTTTTTTTTTTCCCCGTAAAAATCCTGCGGTACAGAACATTATGCAAAATAGGATCACAAGGAGGAGAAGAGTGGCTTATTTCTTCTGGACTCGTTTTGTCTCGACAGGGGGCGCTGGATTTCCAAAAAACGTATCCACGGAGAGAAGACATCTACGCCGCGCCTCGGCAGCATCGATCTGAAATCTGTTGCACGGGAGACATGCTGTTTCGCCGGTCAAACACTAGCACAACTGCCTTTTGAAACACCTGGGTTAATATGCTCACAATAACAGCATCCAACACACTTAACACATAGGTAACATGTTGGGGGGGCTCGCAAGCAATGTCCAATTAGGAATGATCACTGATATCAAGGAACGAATGACAATACTGTAGGCTAGTATTGTAACTTAGAGAAAAGCTACACTTAAATTATCCATCAACTCAGTTATTATTCATTTACAAATGATTAACATATAATTACAAAGCCGTCTCAGGCCTGCGCTTATTCCGATGGCGTGCGGACAGATTTAAGGAGGATTTTTTTCCCCCACAAATTGAGACATTCAATGCGACGTTATTTTTTCCATGACACAGCAAATACTTGGTCGGGGTGGAGTCGAAACACCACTCCCCCCCCCCCCCCCCCGGGTCCCTTTTTCTCGTTCCTTTGGCGCACGGACGATAACGCGAACACGCTTTCCCCCCCCGCGACAACAGCATCAAAACACAATTGCTGTCATTTCATTCCATTCATCCAGCAAAGGGTACAAGCCTGTATACTTGAACGAAAGCGTTAAGACAACCTACGGGATGCCAAAAAGGTACTGCATATCATCTAAAAAATATCATGCCGTCCATATAACACCGGGATTATATGATTTGTACAGTTGCGGATGTGCGTCACGAAACTCACGGACCAAAGTACGGTCGCGCAGGCCGGGCTTACGCTGGGATTCGGCCTGTGTGGGTTATCGAGGTGAGCGTCGGAGAGGTTTGCTATTACCAGAAGCTTGTGCATGCACAAATCAGCCAGTCAGGCCCAAGCTCTGGACTTCTGCTAAAACAGGCTTATACTGTAAAGGTACATGCAGAAAAAAAAAGCGCAAGGGTTTGAGACTATCAATGTTGTTAATGCACTTATCTTTTCATGACATATTTTTGGTGGACTTGGAAATCTCCACTTTATAAGAAGCTCCTTAATCTAATCGTATAGTGTTCAAGGTAAACCCCCCCCCTTACCCAAAACACATCCTTTATACAGAATCACAATATGGTTGTATAAATGATAGTATTTTCACTTGCAGGAGGAACATTGGATTTATGTTGTACTGGGGAAAAGAGACATACATTCACACACTCAAAGTTCCTTAGAAATGGTTATGCAAATGGTAGAAAAGCTTTGGCATATTTTGCCTACAAGTTGTGCCTGCACACTTGGAAAAGAAGACCGGAAGCGAGCGCGCGCGAAGGTTTGGCTTCGCACCGCTCCTCCTTTAAGTTTACACGTCGTTCAGTACGCAGTCCCACATAAAACTGTGGTGAGTTCGTCTTTTTTTTTTTTGTCGTTTTTTTTTTTTTAAATTACCTATGCTATTTACACGGTTTTCATTTTTATTAGGCCTTAGGGTTTTAAGGTGGACTTTGCTACATGTTCCCAGGTGTCCAGGCTGAGATTAATGGCACCACCTTAAATGTACCACTATCACTATAACAGTAAGACTAGCTCATCTATACGATTTGAAGTACCGACAGGGCACAGCTACACACTTCAATATAGCCCCACGCCCATCTCCACGGGGAGACGATCTTTACAATAAACAAGCACTTAAAGAGATGATAATCAAATTCCACTGATAAATGATTACGTCTAGCGGGGCATACAGACTTGTCTTATAGATTCTTAAAGAATTATGCTCATTGATTGGCAATGTAGTGTATGATTCCCCCGGAGCAGTGGTTCTGAATGCTCTCGGAGAGTTAGAGCATGGAGCAGGGCTGAGATACTACATGTCGGAAACCATTACAGACACAAAGACAAGCGACACCTTTCATTCCGATTGCTGCGCAGATTCCCCGTAAATTACAGTACCTTGATACCCTAAAAGAGCTTGGAAAGGGCTTTATGAATCGTAGTTTAAGAAGAAAATCAAACTAGCATTCTGATCTATAACGCAGCCATGGCTACAATGTGATTAACGACTACTGATTATCAACAAGCACCACTTAAATGGGTTTACAGTGTTGGAAACAACGCGGCGACTAGACTCACAAAGCCTCTCTTTCCCAGATGGCTTGTGTTAGAAGCATCTATTATAGGGGGCTGCTCCTCCTCTTTCTATCTGAACGTGGCGTTTATCCTCCCACAAAATGAAACCAGCGGCAGACTGGAATAACCATGAATACTTCTTGTAAGTCTTGTAAATCGGAAACAATTGTTCAGAATTAGGGTACACAAGAGGATGAGCGGAGAGGAAGAGAGAGCAGAATACACGGGCAACGGAGAGAGAGGGAAACTGTGAGTGCCTAGGTCTACTGAATAATTCAGTAATCCCCATCGGAGGTTGAAGGAGAGGGGAAGGCCTCTCCACCAAAACCAACACCCCTCAAACCGTGGACTGCTATTGCTTGGGATGTCGTCATGCTCGTGGAGCGTTCACACCTCCTAGAAAGTGATACCTTATTATCATGCTATACCGTTACATTGCATAGAAGTTAGAGCTTACTCTAGGGCGGACAGGTAGGCGGGGGCCTCTCTGGAAAATCTGCAGGGCTCACAGCTTCATTCATGCCTTACCGGAAGGATGCTACAGAACAAAATAAATAAAAATCAATGGGGGAAAAAAAAGAATGGAGGGAGCCATTTTGGGTCCTGCTGTGCGTCGGGCGCCCCGCCGTGCGTTCCTCTGCTCCCGGCTGCACAGAGGAGAGGTGAGAGAGTTTCTAAAGGCGTGGCACAAACACTGCAGCGGCCGGAGAGAGAGAGAGGCCGCGGTCGTCGGCGCCGGGGGGGGGGGGGGCCCGGTGCGGCGCTAGCAGCTGCCGGGGGAGGAGCAGACGGAGCCGCACATGCTCAGTTTGGACGAGGACTCCGGCTCGGGCTCGGCCTCCGGCTCGGGCTCGGCCCCGTCGTCGTCGTCGTCGTCGTCGCCGGCCCCCCCGCCCTCCGCCTCGCCGTCGCCGTCCCCGCTGGCGTCGTCGCCCCCGGCCTCCGACTGGCCCTCCTCCTGACGCTTTTTCAACCTGAGGCACGACACACACACACACACACACACAGATGGAGAAACGCAGACACAGGCAAACATACAGCAAAATTCATTCCTTAAATCCTAACCCTAAACCCTAAAGTTTAACCCTTACCTAAACTAAACCTTAATAATAATAATAATAATACATTAGTCTTGTATAGCGCTTTTCTAGGTACTCAAAGACGCTTCACATACAGGGTAAAATCATTTAACTACTAGGTACTTTTATAATAAAAAATAAAACACAAGAATAAAAGTAGGTAGTTAAAACTAGAGGAATCATGAGATGGAGGGAAGGGAGAGAGAGGGAAGGAGGTTAAAGAGGTTGAAGAGGTTATCCTAATCTTAACCCTAAACTGAAATCCAAGCCCTAAACTTTAATTACCTCAAAATAAACCCATTCATAATTCTAATATTAACCCTAAACCCAAGTCCTAACCCTAAACTAACTCCTTGTAAAAGTGAGGACATGCAAAATCCTCACTTTTAAAGGTTTTCCTCCTCTTTTTATTCATATGAGGCCATTTAGTCCTCATAAGAATAGAAGTACAAGCCCACACACACAAGCAGAGAGCAATATTAAGTAGCTGAAAGTAATGAGAGGGTCTGAGTCTATTATACAAGTCTCTGCTGTGCATAATTCTAGATATTACGCCCTGCCGTTATAAATAGAACTAGATTGCCATTAATTAGAGCAATACGATATAATAAGACATTTGCCATACAGGAAGGTTTCCAAATAACGCTGCAGTGGCAGGACCTGGTCAATAATAAATGAGGCAATAATTTAGAGCAGCACTGAACCAATATTCCCTCCTTAAGATGAAAGAGTAGGTATATATTCCATGGTGTATGGGCTTGGTAGTCTTTACTGATGATGTACTTATATTTTATTGACATACAAAACATTAGACTCACAATATAGAGCCAAGGCTCAATAAAAGCTTCCCATTACCTAGGATTTAAATATCCAAGCCATTTCATAGAGAGGGGACTGTCACAGCACAGACCAAGGGAAGATGAAGTCTTTGGAACGGTTTGGAATAATGTTCCAGCAGTCTCCTCCAGATGGAATGTCTCCCTTTCAAAATTGTGTTCAAACCAATAACCAATTTCTCTTGTGAGTTACGTTTCATGCCCCATGGTTTTGTTTTATGGTGAACGTACTTTAGCATTAGCTTTGGTTTTTTTTTCCAATGGAGTGCCTCTTCACATACTGCAGCGGATAGAAGCTCTATAACTTTTCATATCTTCTTCTTGCAGTGATTCCTCAGCGATTTTACGGAGCAGCGATGCTTGGGGGTATTTTTAGTTTTGGTTCCGCATCCTTCCCTGGTTTGCTCCCAGTTAGTATGGTTATAGTGCAGGTTGCAGTGAGCAAAATGATTTTCTGAGTTTGAATACTTCATAATGAAGAAATGAATTGTAAGCATCTGGACTGCATTTCTTTTGGTTTAAGAGGAAAAACAAAACTGTCACTACTTTCCCTGTAACCAAGGTGCATAAACTAGACGAGGCAGAAAAGAACAAATTCAGCTATTCTTGCAAAGAGACAATGGATCTTAAATTGTCTTCTTGTCATGTATCCCTGACGCTGTTGTTTTATGCACCGATACATTTTTTTTTACAACATCCATTGGCCTCCATGAGTAGCTCAATTTGTTTTTGTTTGAAAAGGGAAATTAGTCTTAATTATACTAATATTTTAGCACTTGCTCTAGCAGGGGTGGTAATTTTCTGGCTGTGGTGCCGCACCGCTGCTGAATGACTAAAGAGGAAACTACTACTTCTAGTTCTGTCTGTAGAGATGATGTGTTCTTACTTCTCACGGTTGAAGATCATGAACTCCTGCTGCACCACTTCAAGGCACTCCTGTAGGTAGTCATTCTCCTGCAGGCGGCCCACACACACACACACAACACAGTCAACATCTGACTCATCCCGCTCATCAGCAACATCACTGTCATCGTCATCAACGTCATTAACGTCATCCGAATCATCCTCAAATCGGTCAGCAGCCCGACCTCAGAGGTAAAATGTCATACACTTCTTCCCGTTTCTTACTTCTTCTTCTTCTTCGTTGCTCTTTTTTAAATAAGGAGTCATGAATTGTTGGTGTGCTGTCCTCAAATTGGATGTTTGGCCCGAGACGAAAATAGAAGCTCATATTTCCGAAAGCACTTGGGGCCATGACAACAGCACTGAAGGCTCCATAATTTAATAATCTCGGTAATAACATAGTATGAGCACACACGGGCGGGCGCGCACATTAGCGGCGCGCGCACACACACACACACACACAGTCTCAAACCCTTGCCGCTATTGTTAGAGGCACAGCACTGATAACGCGTGACACACACAGGACCGACGTTAATAACGTTGAAGTCGTGATGACTGTCTGATGGGAACAGGCTGCTTCTCATAAATACAGAGAGGATGTCTCCCAGCCGCGGTAAATAACGTCTCAATCACACACGATAATAAGGCAGATGAGACGAGGAGTCAATATCCTGGTTCCAGCACACGGCAAATCAGGCTGTGTCATCTCCTAATAATTCTTCATTTATTTCTGCCAAAACAACATATGACGGTTTTTGTTGCCGCATATATTAATAATCCTTTTGTTTTTGTCATTTTGAGTTCCCAAAGCGAGTCCCACTGTTCAGGAAAGAGTCTATTTTGACACAGGAGTAGATAAAGGAGTACTTGGGAATAGTTAAGCTGTGCTGACACTGTACATATAGATATGTAAATATATATACACACTACAAACCTAAATTTAACAGAACAACAAAAAAAAAAAGTTCACCGCCAAATTTCTTTTCCCAGACTGCTCCTGCCTCTCTATGTGTATCTACGACCACGTTTTTTTTCCAAGCACTTCAAGCCTTCAAGCACTTTCCCCATTGTAAATAACAATAATCTGCTCTGAGTATGGCTGTAAAGATACGTTTGAGGGGGGGAACCACAGCATTGTGGAAATGGTAAAAAGCCTTTCCACTGGATTGAAAAAGGTAAAAATAGCCCCTCTCTATTATCAAAGAGAATAAAGGCCTTTTAACTGATATTGCGGTGCCTTGAAATCCATTTCTTTTAGCGACTTGACTAAAGAATACCACTTTCATCCTGTTCCTTCTTATAGTTTTATAATATTTTTAACTTCGATATGTAGCATTCCAACATTTTAGCTACCTTCTCCAAGGCCAGGTTACGTAAAATGGCGAAGAAGATTCATTTATTACACTATTTCACTCGAAGGAATGTGCATCAACATTATAGTTATAGACTTTAGTGCCTTGCTCAGGGATGCGGTTTCAGCATCAGCCTGCCTAGTGGAGGAGGATGTCACTCACAGACTGTGAATCCTTGCTGTTGTCTCGGGATCTGTTCTTGGCCAGCCTCTTCTTCTTCTTGTGAAGCGGACGCGACTCCAGGATCATCTCCTCCAGCTCAAAGGTGGGGTCGCAGTGGAGCCGACCTTTCTGTTAGACACACAGCATCAGTCGAGTTGCTGAGTCGCCCGTATCGAATAGTATCACACGAACACACTCACATGCACGCAGGCACCATTAGAGTTGCATAGCATAAAGAAAACTGCATTCAGCTTCCTTTGCATAATTTAGTTGCTACACTCTCTCATTGCGATCAGCAGATATGAGGAAGTGCCTGTGTGTGTGTGTTTGGGCATGCACACATATTTGAACGTGTGTGTGTGTGTGTGTGTGTGTGTGTGTGTGTTGATATTTGATCGATCCGCGCGTACATTAGGGACAAATCCGGCGTCCATCTTCTTCTCGTACACGGCGTCCCAGTTGACGTCAGCGAGGTAGGGAGATGTCTGCATGTGAGACAGGCTGGAGAAACGATGCTCCGGGTTCACCGTCAACAGCTGCGGGGAGAGGGGCACACACACACACACACACACACACACACACACACACACACACACCACAGTGTCACCTACGTCAATGTCACCCTCCAGCGACGTCACCTTCACAACCTTCACAAATCTTCCCTCCTTCTCTCTCTTTTCATTTTTACTACTTCCTAGACTCACTATAAACCCTTTCAGTCCTAATATAAGAACACAACAGCAATGTCCCCAAATGAATATCACCGTTAACCTTCCAATAATGATATTTAATGATGATTTAGTTTATATATGTTGTATATATTGTATATATATTGCACTCCTTTCTAGTAATTCTGCCATATTTTTTTTACCTGTCTTTTATTGGTGACTGGCTTTTATTTTGGCGTACACACAACACTTCCAGCCACTATTTGAGGATATTTTACAGTACATTGCTTCCATGCAATCACAAAACAACTGCATGTTCACTCAGCTTCACATATGCATATACCCAACTTCAGCTTCTCCTTTAGTTACAGTAAGAGGACACCAGGGAAATGTTAAGTCCTTGCATATGTAGTCACCAACAGGGGGCACTCTTCATCAATCAAATCAGACACTGATCAGGTTTGAGTCCAAATTGTAGCAGCGATTAGGACAGATGAACGCCACGCATGAGTGCCATCATCCAGTCCAGGGAGCAACTAAAAACCGGTGCTGATGCCGTTGTGCTTCTAATGGAATGCCATCTGTTCCTGCCTTCACCTCGGGGCAAACTTAGCACACGTACACCCAGGAAAACGATGATGGGCTGTGGCTTCTGTTGTCATGTTAACTCTCCTCCGGTTTTTTTTTTCTTTTGTCAAAGGCTGATTCAATTTTCCCCTGCAGGGCGGGTTAGGTCTGTCTCAGCGGACTCCAGACATGGTAATTGATCAGCAGCAGAGCGGAAGAGACCAACGCTGTCCGTCCAGAACACTCAGTCACTCAGACACGGAGCACACACACACACACACACGCACGCACACACACTCACTTGCTCGTGGTCACGCTCACACGCTGCAAAAAATGTCCAGTGTAACAGCTCATTAAGTCTCATACTCAAAAAGATACTGCCAAAGGAGGATGAGATCATTCCAAATTGTTTCTTGTGCATGTTTCAGATATTTTCTAGTTACCTATTTTCTATTTCTATTTTCTATCTTCAAGTGTCAGCATGTTGAAACAAGGCAGAATGAAGCAGCTCAAGAAGAGAATCACTAGAATCAAGAAAATGAGTCGTGATTCAAGCGAATGGTTGAAACAGATTGATTTGCATTGGAAACAAATGGAATTATGTCACCCCCATGGCAGATTTTTTCACTCTTTGTAAAAGAACATTTTCTGCCTCAATACAAGATTAAATGACTTGTTAAGATGAATATTATATTTGCAGCACAAACCCTTCTGTTGGTACACACACACACACACACACACACACACACACACACACAGCCATAGACACAAACTCCCTGTTCCTCTCTCTCTCTCCCACTTGCTCTCTCTGTTTCTCTGCCTCCATCCCTCAGACTCCATCTGTCGTTTTTCTTCTCCTTTGCCCTGAGCGTCTCAGCCCCTCCTCCCTCCCTCTACCTCCAGTCCCCCCCCCCAACCCACGTTCTCCGTTCCTGTGGCTTCAGTCCGATTTTACCTCGCTCTGCACCCCCCATATCACCTCTTTATCCCTCCCTCCCTACCTCCCCCCCTGCTCCCATATCTCTCTCTGGTCCAACTCTCCTTTCCAGGGAGGACCATCTGTGTCCAGGCAGCAGGGCGGGGGTCAGTTTACTTTCAATTCATTCAATTAAAAATCAAAATTGAAACTGCGATTCACACAATAAGGATAGAGCCTCCATTCTCAATATTTGTTTTTGTAACATTTATTCAGGCTATTGTAGGTTCCACAAAGCCAAATTTAAGACTTAATTTTAAGACTGGAATGAAATTTAACCATCAAAATAAAGAAACAAAAATCGGTCAAAAGAGACTATTACCAATTGAACATAACTCAAGTTCTAAAACCATAAATGGCCAGTATGAGATAAAGGACACTAGGAAATTAATTGTTTAGGGACATGATGTCCAACTGTGTTTATTAAAGCATATGATGAAAACAAAACCTGTTTGTCATATTGTATTAAGCCTGTTCTGTATTCATTTAAGAGTGGACATGCATGTGGATCAAACAGTTAACTGTAAGTGTATGTAATATAATACAACATGAGAAAATATAGCATACAGTATTGCTGGTCAAAATGAAAGTCACTATCGGTGAACCAAATCTCAACAAAAACTGTATTTGAGTAATTTTAAGACTTACATTTAGATCATTTAAGACATCATCTGAGGATTCAAACCATCCTGTTACAAGCTCTCTTCACTAACCTCTACTCTACTGCTGACCCAGTTTTAATGATAGTTTGGTTAAGAATCAAAAGATTTACAATTCATTTTGGAGAAACCCCACCTACTGACCTGACTGAGGTGAAAGTGCATTGAGCCCCAACCTGTCCAGCTCACCTTCCTCATGAGGGACACCAGGTCCTTGGGCCAGGCCGGACTGTACTGCACACTGACTGTGCTGAAGAGCTGCATCAGGGACTCCACTGAGTTACTGGCATGGATGTCATAGGGCCTCTGACATGGAGAGAGAGAGAGGGAGAGGGAGAGGAAGAAAGAGGAGAGAAGAGAAGAGGCGATAATGTGAGATAAGAGAAAACTGGAAGAGGGGTGGATGAATAGAAGAGGTACTGCATGTTAGTACGAAAAAAAACAAAAACTCCAGTTCCCATCATGCCTCACCCATCCACGCAGCACTTCGAAGACCGTCACCCCTAGTGACCACCAGTCGACTTCAAAGGCGTAGCCCGTCCCTCCGCTCACAAACGACTGGAAGATCTCTGGGGCTGAGAGCGCACACACACAGTCAGGGAGTCACTTCTGGAGCAAAGCAGGATCTTTCCAGCCAAATAATTTAAAACCCACTGGACTTGATATGGTTCACTACATGCAGTGAAAGTGCATGTTTTCCTTTGCAAAATTTCAACAAAAACCGGAGACACGCATCATCAAAGCTGGAGACACTGTCTTCTCAGAGCAATGTTCTTTGCCGCCACCTGTTCAATAATGATCAGTTCAAATGATGTTTTCTCATTTTTGTCTCTGTTGAAATCACATATCTCACCTGTCCTTGTTTGTGAAAAGCAATTTGACTGTTAGCGTCGTAGAACACAACATCTCTCTCTCCGGTGATGATGAGTGTCTCCAAAAACACAAGAACAGCTAACTGCATTTCTATACCTCCAACTTGGCCATCTCAACAGAATTGATTAGACATGGTAGTTAATTTCTGTGTTGTTTTTGACTGGGAACTGGGATCATTTCACCACTGATGCGTCTGATTTTGTGTTTAGATAATATCAACTTGTGGCTGGTAGTCACATGTTGCTTTGCCAAATTAGCCTGCTGGCTAGTTAGCTCGCTAACAAAGCTGTTTGTTCAGGTTAACTGATCTGACTCTAGAGACTAGGGCTAAGTTTTGGAAACAAATCTACCTGATCATACTATTCACTTTAACTTCGAATGTTACTCAACTGATCTACCCTCAAACCACAACAACCTTCCCAGGTATCCCTCTTTTTCTTGCCCCGTTTACATATTTAGCCATAGTTTGCACACAGCAGTTGACAGCTGGACCTCCATGATGGAGCCAGCCGTGGTTGCTAGGAGATTCGTGATGCAGCGGCAAAGCCTTTATTGCTCAAAGGGGTGCAAAGTTACCCATGTAGGGCTTTGTTCCAGCTAAGGCTGTGGCTCTCTCTCCGTCCTTTATTATCGTCGCAATGTTGAAGTCTGTCAGGTGGGCATGGCCTGGGAGGAAACAACAACACAGTCCATCAAAACTTCTATTTTCTCAAAATGTAAATCTCTCTGGTTGCCTAAAACAAGGAAACATTTTCTGCAAGACATATTTCAATATGTAGAAAAGTCAAAGCTGAAATGAATCAGACAGTAAGATAAGACATCTCTATATAAGTGGACCAGCTTTGTCCTTGTATTTGTGTGTCAGACAGGGTGACAGACACACATCCCTGACTCCTCTGGCCTTGTTACTGTTGTGACTCATTAGTAGCCTGCAGGGTCATTCCTGTGCGTCCTACTGGTCACCTTGGACCAGATACTCCTTCTGCCCTCTCTCTATATTGTATATGGTTTTTTGTCTTATTCTCACTCTTTCTTAAACACACACTCCCGATTATGCAGTAAACCCCGCCTATCCAGTGGTTCAAGAAGGTTAAAACAAACTATTATTTGCAAATCCCATTTGATCCATTTATGGTACACACACACACACACACACAAAGTAGATATAGTTCACATCCTTACCTTGCTCATCCAACAGGATATTGTCAGGCTTGACATCTCTAGAGGAGACACACACAGACACACACACACACATATCATGCAAGAATTAGCACGTCAATAACCCGAATCAATACACACAATCTAATTCCCTGTGTTTGCCCAGTCATGAACGTTTGCTTACACACTACTCAACTGTAGTAACTGCCGTTACTGTGAGTCACTCTGAATCAGAGCGTTGGCCGGGTGCCTAAATTGCACCTGTAATTCTCAGTGAAATCTCCACTTACGCACACACAACTGTGTCTGTGAATTCATGGGCTCCAGCAAAGTTTATGGACAAGCAGAAAAGACAGAGAATATGCAGTGTGTTAAGATGTGTGCATGTGAGAGTCTGTGGGAGGTGTTTGTAGGTTGATGGAGGTGTGAATTACATGTGTTGGTACAACACGTTAAAAATATGTGTGTGTGTGTGTCAGAGAGAGAGAGAGAGAGTGTGAGGGAGGGAGAGAGAGAGAGAGAGAGAGAGACTTCTCATTCTCACTCCCCACACTTCGATTGTTGCCAGAGTGTATGGGAACGCACGATCGCCAATCCCCTGGAGGCACTCGCAGGTTTGTCTGCACATGCTTATTATACTGGGCACCCATGCAGCAGACACACACACACGCACACACACATCTTGACATTTTCCAGATAGTGCAGCCCCTCTAAGCCCTCCACAGGCAATTAACGGAGCCCACACAGCTTATTTAATTATGCAGCATGTCACGCTGGTGTGAAAAATACATGTAACACACTGTAAGACGCCGAGTGTACGTCAAAGAGAAATTCAGTTCCCGCAACCTAGTGGTCTGTCCAGTGGGAGGGAAGACAACAGAGAGGGAAGGAAGGGATGAGAGAGAGGAGAAGTAATGAGCGGGAAGAGGGTGAGAGGATGAAAGAGGGAATGAAAAGGGAGAGGAGAAGAGAAGAGAAGAGAAGAGAAGAGATGAGGAGAGAAAACATAAGAGGAGAGGAGGAAAGAGGGAATGAAAGGGGAGAAGAGAAGAGAAGAGAAGAGAAGAGAAGAGAAGAGAAGAGAAGGGGAGAAAACATAACAGGAGATGAGGAAGGGAGGAGAAGAGAAGAGAAGAGAAGAGAGTAAACAAAAGGAGAGGCGGGGAGGAAACGACGAGAGGAGATGCGGAAAGGAGGAGAGGAGGCAGAGTGAAGGGAGGCGGAGAGGAGAGAGGGCCTTGTTCTTTGGGGACTCTCCTCTCTTTTACTTCTCTTCCTCTCATTGGACTAATTTTACCTCCTTGGGCATGGTGGCAGCCGACTGTTGCTAGGAGACCGGAGACCCTTCTTCTTCCTTCAGTTGGTGCAACAAAATAATTGTATAGTATTCTCCTGTCAAAAACTCACAGGGTGGAACAAAATTGTAGAGCTGGGGACGGCCACGGATACCCAGGGATTGGATTACGGCTCTGAGAGCAGACACAATTGTGTCAAAGGCAGAACAGTTGATGCCAAGGAGAGAGGGAAAATTAAAAAAAAAAACATAAAGAAAAACAGAGCGGCGGGGTTTGGGGGCTTCACATTGGGAGTTTTAATATTTACATCATGGTGGGCTCATTTATCAACCGGATGAGAAAGAAACAACTTGAGCTACCTATTGTGTTCAGTGAAGGTAGGCAGCTATAGCAACACACACACATCTGTGACGAGACACACACACACACACACACACAGAAACACACACGCCAAGTCTACACATGTGCATTATATATACCTGTGGTAATGTGACTGTATGATAAAACATGTACCTGTGCATACATATACAAAATTTGCACATATGCATACATATCAACTGTATGTGTATTATGTTCTATGCTGTATGTGTATGTGAATAGGATGGATACTCTTACATGTGCACAAATGCATGTATGCACGCACACACATGCACGCAAACACACACACATACACACACACACACACTCTAATGTTGTTTCAAGGAAGCAAAGTAGCCCAAATGAGGTTTGGAACAAGGTTCAAACAATTTTTGGGCCATCTGTGGTGTTAAATCTGTAGTCTGCCGGGACCGAGCTCTTCCACTTACTGTACTGCACAGACACTTACCGCTGTGCTCAGCATATTTCAACAAAAAGCTGCGGATAGCGAGTCCGCCCCGCTTGAGGAAGATGGATGGTAACAATTACAGGGACACACATGAGGGCTATCTTTAGATATGTAAAGTAACATAAATGAAAACAGGGATGCCCAAATGCTTAGAAGGTAATACCCTTCAGCACACAAAGGCCCACGGCCCAAGAACCAGGCTGCCATAAGAAGCAGAATAAAACATCAACTGGTCCAAAAGCCAGTCTGCTTGCATAGGGATCCTTCTGCTTATGTACAGTACATTGTCATATATTGTCTGCTACTTTTAAGTTTGTCATCGATGCTGCATTCTTAGCCAGGTCTCTCTTGAAAAAAGAGATGTTATAATCTGAATTGGACTACTACATAAAGGTTAAATAAATAAAAATGGCCATTCCACATACAGTAGTCATGATTCTGTGGATACAAAATGCAGTCACACATCTCTATCATCCTCCTGAGTCTCATCAATGTAATGCATTTCAGAACTGGAAAAAAAAGTGTACTGAATACTTTCATATAAAAATAAAAAAAAATATGTAACCCTAACTCCCCACAGGGCCAACACACTGTACAAAACATTACAACAAAACACAGAGCCACGGGCTCCAGCAACACACAGGGCAGCGCACCCGCCGTAACCACCAGGTACACGGTGTCAAAATAACGGAGGGCTCCTTCTCTCCTCGCCTGGAGAGCCAGGGAACAGATGAGTAGAGGCTGATGATGAATCATTTCTACCCCTGCATGGGCCCATCCATCTCTGGGGAGTCAGAAGGGGACCGTGCCTGCCGCAGGAGGAGTAATGTAGTGCGGATGGGAGGCTGACCCACCATCAGGAGGTCAAGGGGGAAGCAGGTAATAAAAAAGAGTAGTCAATAGAGATGAGTTGAAGGTGGGTGTGAAAGGAAAAAAAAATATTTGGAGACAGGCTTTGAGTCACCTTCATTGCCTAAAGGACTGCATATGAAGCTAGTTAGACTGAGGCATTGTGACTTTGCGGTTCTGATAAACTAAGACTGCTTACACAAAGGAAAAAAGATTATTGCAGCATTCCCTCTGGAACAGAAGGAAGATAATGTATTTGCCCATGTCATGATGTACGGCAAGGTTAAAATGAAGAGGCACTCTCCCTTTTACTAGAATTCATTTTGGAGCTTTGAGTTGCAGCCTGGCAAGCAAATCATTACATTCATAAGTCACCAAGAACATGACTGCAAGCTGGATAGGCAGATCTTTATTTATATGTGGCTGGCGCGATGAGCCTCTTGAATATTAAAAGTAAATGACGCAACTTTGAGTTGATCCTCAGAGAATTTTGCCATGCAGGGGAATTTCTAGGCTTTGAACTCAGGCTCCGGACGAGGATGCAAGGTTTAGTGTTTTTGATGGAAACAAAACATAATGATGTAACAGGCTGACACTGATGCATTTGCCGTATTTTGGATGTTAGCATTATGGATGTAAACGACTTAATGGGCTGGCTTGGGACATGGTACCGGCATTTAAAAAGCTAGTTCAATTCACATCTGTCAGTCTCTCTCTCTCTGATCTGCTGTTTTGAAGTTTGAATCAAAACAGTTCGTCTCAACCCAGAGAAAAAAACAGATTTCTGGCACCAGCGCAGGTCCCACGGCTGACAAGCGCCTGCACTGTTGTCAGGAGACCTTGACTAAATTGTTATTGTCTTAAATGTCAAAATGGTTTTATTCAATGTAAATCATCCTTATGAACACCAAGCCCTCAAAAAGACACAGTTTGTATGAGTTTATACCAAGAGTTTTGTTTCCAAATGGGATCAATAAGCCATCATTTGAAAAAAGTGACACCTACTTATAAAACACAAAATGAAAAGTATCTTAACCTAAGTCTTGGTTCACAAAGATACTGAATGATGCACTGCAGATGATGAAAATCTCCAAAATGGATATTCTGCACAGTATTAGAAATGAACTCTGAAGAATTCATCCTAACACTGTTGGAAGCTATGGGAGGCATTGAGAGAACAAACGGCCTGTTGAAAATAGGAGAAGTAAGGTGAGGTGACTGCACTTCAGAATCGCTATTCAACACTTTTCAGTCATCACAAATAAAATCTTGGTAAATAGAGAATGGCTGCTAGGTTCTTTAGATCCATTTGTTCCTCACACTAACACTGACAGTGATGTCTGGAGAGAAACACACTTGCAGGGTACATCATCATTCCCTGCTGGCAAGATGGCTATTTTTTCTGTCCATGGTTAACTAAATCTAAACATCTAATTTTCATTTTTTTTGCCTGTCTAAGATGGTGACACACTGTTAGGCTATTGTAAATAGAGTAAAATAATAAGCATCGAAAGCTGAATCAGATAAAAAGAGGCTGGTAGCGATGCTAATCAGTTTACCTGTATTCAGCACGTATCCGGCTGGCCCATGGTTATCTACAGTGTCATCTGTTCAATTCCATTACTATGGTGATGACCCAGATGACAAAATGGATAGCGTCCATAACAAGGATGCTAGCTTTGGCTTCACTCTAACCTGTGAATGATGTTATCCTTATAGGCTCATTCACACCTCCAATGAAATGATGCTATAGAGTCTCATTCATACCCTGAGTTGATATGCCTAGTCCCAAACTGATTCCCCCAATATAGTCATTCATACCTGCAAACTATCATGTTATGGACCCCCAGATAGATAGGTGTTGATTTAGTATTGAACTGTAGAAGTGTCTACACTGTACATGGAGAGATAACAGTGGTGAGGGTGAAGATAAGAATAGTCATTCAGTCAAGCTATTCCTCATTTTGCTGTGGATCCCCTGGCACCCCAACAAGAACCCCACTTATAACCCCCACCAATAAAAATTCTTCAATCCAAATGTGTACCTATGGATGATGTGCTGGCTCTGCAGGTAGTCCAGGGCCAGGGTCATCTCACAGAGGTAGAGTTTGACAGCGTCCTCGTTGAACTGGACGCTCTGCTGGAGGTGGTAGCGCAGGTCTCCTCCCAGCAGGAGGTCCACCACCATGAACATGTCCTCCTCGTCCTGGAACGAGTACCTGAGACCGGGGGGAGGGAGAGCGGGGGTCACGAGGCATGGACGCATTCCGGGTTTGGAAAGGCGACACATACTGTACACATGCTGCGCAAACAAAGGCAACGACTGAGCGTACAGGCAGCCATGTAGAATACACACATGTACAGTACAGCACCCGCAGCATAAATACAGTACACAAACACACGTGCAAAGCGTACCGTGTAAACACATATGCACACACATGCATGTTTATATAAACCCACACAAGGACAAACACTGTGCAAGGCCATATCCACATACAGCCACAAGACACGCTGTAAACATGCGTCTTGCTGTGCCCTGCACTTAAACCTAAAAAAAAAAAAATCAGCAACCATTATGCATGATGCATTTATGCATGTACACAGAAGTTGGTTTGTGCGTGAACGTGCGCTTCCTGGCAGACTCCAAACAGGCACAGTGTAGAGTAATAGATAAACACCCATCATTATCCTAATAACATGCCACTTGTTTGAAGGAATGTAAAAAGGAAAGGAAGTGATTGCCCAATTAAAGCTTGGAAAGAGCCCATCTTTGCTTGATGTGACTTAATTGAAGATTGCTAGTGGTCCGCTAAAGATTCTTGTCAATCAGGCTTACTAATCATGCACATCAAATTAAAACACAGCCTCTTAATGATCTGGGTGGGGATTTGTTAACACTCCACAATTTCTATCCCAGACACACTGAACAAAACATCAAGCCACATGGGTGCACAAACAATTCTGCTACAATGGGATCTAATATCTCATCTAAGGAAAATAATAAAGCCAGAATAATTTCTTAATAGGCCTCCCATGCAGTAAGATGCTCTCAATTCGCAGAGGCAGAAAACAAACTGACCCCATTGCGATTTCTTCTATCAAACTCAGTTTAATACGGCTGTTGCTGAGCCAATTCTTTATTTTCCCATTAAGGCTCTGATACTGCAGCGTTATTACTTCTTTTCATTGCTGCAGGTTTCCTCTGTACCTTCAGGCTTAGGCCTTGAACACTCGGGGGGGGGGGGGGTTTGGGGCACTGTGATTGGCCCCTCTTCAGGTGTAATTTCCTGCCTTTCTATAAGTGAGAAATGGGGCCCATGTTTGGTGCAGAGCGAAAATCATTCGATCTCGTCTACAGATTGGTTCTGCCACAGAGCAAAACCCATTCACGGTGCTATTCGGGTCTTTCTCATCTCCCAAAAGAACACGCAGATTAATTGATGAAATGGCCTGCGCTCCTGGATAAAGGGATGTCTAGTGAAAAGAAAGCACACTCTACAGATAGATAACCGACTCAGTGAACACTAAATACCACATCTCTCTCAGAGGAGAGAAAGACCTACCGAAAGATATGCCGTTTCTTCTTGATGCATTACGATTTGGACCTTTGGACACATGCTGATTAATTGCGGAACACTACAATATTCAACAATGACAAGCTTGCGACAAGGTTACGTTTTCCATTACCATCTATAAAGGCAAAGCTTTGTTCAGGACTCCCACTTTCCCTCCCTCTATCTCGTCAGACGCCCCGGCAGCCGATGCAGCGGGACAGTCCTGTGGCATGCACTCAATAGGAACTGACAGTAGAGCCACCTCCGTCAGCCCTCGCAAACCAACCTGACCCGACCCTCGAGTGATGAGCCTCGCTACGAAAACACGGCGCGGCCTCAGCAGATGGCCGGCCCCAGGTTGTTGTTTGCTGTTGGCAGGGTTCCCTTACCGTCACCTTTTTATCACCTCGTTGTCACAGCCTGATTCCTGCTCTCCGCTTGACAGGTGAGCTTCTTCTGAGGCGGCCGCCGTCGTCTCGGCGCGCCGCAAAAAGCCCGGGCCTTCCGCGGCCGACGCTGAACTCTCCGGGTCCCTGAGAGAGACCGGCGCGGCTCGGTCTCGCTGTCACTTCCTACCGCGTGCTCGCCGAGGTGACAGGGAGATGTCAGATACGGGCCGACAACTGGAGCATATGAAAGCTCCGGCGCTGACAAGCCTTGTCACCTTTAAAACTCTCGCCAAGGACAGGGTACAGGATAGAAATAGACAGAGACACTTTTCGGGAACACTTTTCTCCAAATAAATACAACGCGCAGTTCCAGATCTGGGCGTTCAGAGCACACAGACAAATCTGTCTGACATTCTTGAAGAACAGATAAATAATCCTCCTGCTGTCAAGGAGTGGATAGGGACACTGGTTCGACAACAGATGAACAACAAAGTTTTTTTTTACTTTTTTAAAGATTATCCAAAGATGACATCGCAGACAGATGAAATGTGATGGAAGGTTATGAACTACCTTCAAATCAATGATGTTGCCGGCAAATGGTAAAGACTTTAGGACACTGGCCATGGAATCCGTCGAAGTAATATTTTTCCACCAACCTCATTTTACCTGCCCTCTGCTGCCCTTTGCTGTACAGAAACGACCACAATTTAATAAGAGCTGCTTTATAAGAGGCTCAGAGGAGCTGCGGGTCAACAACCTGGGTGTGAATGAATGCCTGGCAGTGTGCAAGGGTCTGGGGAGAGCTGTCGCAGTCCAAAGCCAGAGGGAGGCCACGTGGAAGAGCCAGGACCGGGCTAGACTGGGACAGTCACAGCACCGAGAGAGCAAGGTTAGCCGGCTGGAAGGAGTACAAGGAACAGGCTGAAATAATCAGGCCACAATGACAAATGAGCCCAGGGAGGCAGAGAGGAGAGGGGGAGATGGAGAAACAGAGGGGAGAGAGGAAGAGGAGGAGAAGAGTTTTGAGGAGAAAGGGAGAGAGAGAGGGACAGAGAGAGAGAGAGAAAGAAGAGATTGTGATTGTGTTGGCTTTACTTGATCCGCAAAGTTTCAGTGGCCTAGATAGGCTTGATGATAGAGACAGGCCGGCTGGAACGGGCTGCATGACTCAATCACAAGACACGCCCGGGCCTCCGCTGAGGATTCCTGCAACAATGCTGTGAGTGAGCGCTGCTGCTGCTCCCCTCGCTGGCCCCCGAGCCGGTCACCCTTAGACACCCCACCTCCACTGGCCTGCTTTCACAAGGTGCACTGTGAATGTCGCATCCTCCAAAAAACAAAAAAGTTCTTCTTTAAAGTGGTGTGTCGGGGCAGTTTCGGGGAAAGTTCTTAAGTCCTGCGGCGCTGTTAGTCCACGGCGAAATAAGTCTGTGGATGCACAGCGCCGTATTAGACGAGAAAGGGACTCAAGCGCTTTTGGGAATTATCCCATATTTCATCTTTTATGAACATCATTTGAGGCTAAACTCCCACACAGGGCTTGTTATGATTGCTGACTTGGGGTGTAGAGGCTAATTTGCTCCACTGTCTCCAAGGGCTTTGTTCCATTCAGGCCTGAAATCAATATTCCTAATGGAAGATGAACAGGACACAGCACATTCATCTTCCATTCCGTTCTCTCTCTCTCTCCCTCACTCACTCTCGCTCTGTTTTCTGACTCCGATGAAGGAATGGACTGTGAAAGGGAAGCGCGCTCCACCGCTCCTCGGAATGACTCACCCCTGTTTTGGTTGTGAGACCTTTAAAATCCGTTTTAAGGCGATCTCCGGGGACTTTCTGTAAAGCTCGAACTCTTTTGACAACAGACGTAGCGACTTCCCTAGCTGCCCTCGCCACTCTCTGGGACTCGGTTATCCACAGCACTGCGGCACCTTCCATTTGGCCATGATTCACCGCTGCCTCGACAGCCCCCAAGGGAGAACGGGTGATGGTGTTTGAGAGTGATTTGTTGTGATGTAATGCTTAAGGCAAAACCTTGCTTTCATAATGATGTACACTCTGCAGGCCGGGGGATCAATTTCACCGCTACACCCTAATGCTACCTACCCCTGGTTACTTTCGACCACTCGTAACAGATTGTAAGCCAGTACGGTGCTTCCGAGTGGGGCAAAGTGACCCCCTGCACTCTGGGGCTTCACATATATCCAGGGGAAAGAACAAGTCAGCGTCTTCTCATGTGTCGCAAATCCTTACAAGGATTTGTGTGGATTTGGTGCAGGCGCCAGATGATAGTTAATTTTTACTCCTCCAAGGTAATCCATTTCAATGCGCCCCCGACTCCTACACATCATATCCAGCGAGGGAATGGTCGCGGCAATTACTGTGGGCCGCGAACTTTACAGCCGCCCAGCTTAAGGCAGCCTTTACCCAGCTGATGGGATTCAGTGTGGGTTTTCACAGGTTCCCTCCTAATGAATTTCCTCTGAGGCAACGGATGGAACCTCTTCAAACGCACGGCAGAATTTCAGGAACGTCTTGATGAAAGCGAAACCCCGCTTTAAAATCAGAAAGAAGCCATGTGTAGGTAAGAGACGAGGGGAAGAGCCTTACAAATCCTCTTAGACTGCACATCTCTAGGTTTTTTTTTTTTGACAAAACTAATCAATGCCAAATCCCTTCTTAGCACTGTCTTCTGCACCCCTCCCCTCTACTTCACGCTTTCTCCCCTCTCTCGTGATTGCAGGAATCATTACTTTCTCTGACAGATGGTTTGGTCTGTTTTCCCTCTCATTCTCTCTGACTCCACCTGACTCTCTCCATCTCGCCTTCCTGGCACCGTATCAATAAAAACACTCCTATGAAGCTTTATCAAAGCCGGCGGTTCTCGTGAGTTGCATCTTTTGTTGTTTGCATTTGGGAATATATGCAGTTCCCAGAATCCCCAGCTGGTCCATCTCAGATCCATTAATAATGTATTGGAGTGCCCAAACGCCAAGCGCCACAAATCATAACGCTCTATTTGACAAGCCTATGGATACTGGCAACTCTGCAGTCTACAGGGGATTGTGTTAAACAGCATACGCATGCAGTGAACCAATTAGGCTCCTGGTTGTTATACAGTAAGGTAGGCAATCAGAAGATGAAGCGGAGTTCTCATCAGTCTGATCTCGTTACCTGCCAGGAGATGCTGCCTCAACCAATGGCTAAATGAAGCAGACAGTTTATGCGAAGAATGCAGGTGCAGCGCATAACAATGCTGTCACGCACATATGCTTACAAAGTGTCTGCGTGAACTGGGGCAGAAATAACAAACGCACCGCGGACCCATGCTATAAATTGATTTCTTCTATGTCTCACTGTGCCGGCTACTCCCCTCTCTCCGGCTTCAGGAGAAAAATCGAAACTTTCCTTGAATTATAATTTTTTGGCTCAGCCAAGAAGGGCTTCAGGTCCTGGAGGTCATCTTTAGAGCAGGTCTTGTATGAAGCCAGCTTCATGGCGAGAAGAGACCAACCCAAAAGCATTTCTGGTCAGCCTCTGTCTGCAGGCTTGCACAATGAGGTTAGCATGACCGGGCTGGTGATGTAATGTTATAAAGCGTTGAGACAGCTGCCCGGGTTCAGGGTCTGTGGTTGCTACACAAACTCAACTTTGTTTAGCATACTGTAGCTGTCTTGCTTCAATGTGATAAGGGCCCGAGTCTGTTGTTCCCCCCCCTCTGTTGCCAGACAGTAACAGCTGCGGCCAGACGCTCCGTCACACAACTGGTTTTGCCAGCCATCTCTCTCTTGTCGCCCAATCTGGTCAGTCTGATGGTGATGGCAGACAGCCTGCTGTGAATGTGCCTTTGCCCCCCCGCTCCCCGTGCCATGATGCTTTATTTGTTATGCAGATTTGACAGCTTCCCTATGCTTTTCAACAGGGCCAATCAAATACAAGGAGGCGAGCTCTGAGCAAGATGTGGGTAGAGAGGCACGCTACTGTTCGGGGGAAGCGGTCTAAAAATGACAGAGAGCGGGGAATGATCCCCTTCAAGCGTGGGACAGCTGGGGCATTGTTAACGGAAGCTGGGCGAGATCTCATTTTCTGGGCGCTCCTCGTGACATAACCGGACCGTTTTCCGAGCGTCTCTCTGAAGTCGACTTCGAAAGCAGAGAGAGGAGGTGTGAAGTGTGAAACTCATTCCCACGTAGCCGCGAGGATACTGTATAGTGTCTTTGTCACTAATGGGCATTTGAAGTAGCAGTGGATGCAGAGAAGAAGAGAGCAGCGCATGGAAAAGTAGAACAGAGGAGGTTCTGGCAGCGTTACAGTCCTGCGGGAAATTATACTATAAAAAATACACAAACGTACTACTATAAACTCATTAAAATGCCCTCAGTTTGTTCTAGTAGACTGGCTTCTCTAGCAGGCTAAAAAAAATATATTCTGTAGATAAAACTTTAATCATCCACAACTTGGTGAGGAAATGAGCCCAGGACTTATTATAATAAGCTGCCAAGAAGGTACAAGACTTTGTCGTGGTTCATCTACTTACTATCTACACATAATCAATCTATCATGGTGTGCATGAATAACAAAATATTCCGGTGGCAATTACTCAGGGGAGATAGGCACGTGCAATATCATTCTACCAATTACAGACGAGTAAAGTGCTTTGTGTAATATGCCGTGAATGCCATGCCAGGTCCCCAATTACATTTAGAAATGTGTCCCACTCTGAGAAGAGTGTTGAATAATGAAAGCAGCTTCCATTCACCCACATATCAGACTCAAGGGAAGAGTAAGGTCATTTCAAACCAAAGTAATTATCAAATGTGTGCTGCATGGGCTCCCAGTCCAGAATGAATATCTCAATATATCTCTCCAGTGAAATGCTTCTTAACTTAATAGCTATTGGTTTCTGGGGGACAATTTGTTTTTCCAAGCATTAATAGGACTAACAAAACTTTTCCACTCAACTCCAAATGTGAAAAATATAGGCTAGTAGAGTAGATGCAACATCATCAACATATGTGCGTAGAGAATATCTATTTTATGGATGCAACAGATTTTAGAGTGAGCTAGAGACCCATGCATCTCCCTTGTGAGAAGCACTCACTGTAAATATACAAAATACACACACAGACAAAGCAGGCGGCGCAGACCACATAAAAAGTGTAAAAACATGGAATAGTCACCAGAGATTTACTAAAAAAACATGTTCAATTTCCTGTAGGATCTCAAGCTCTCTAAAGACGTTTCGGACCTCATCTCTCTCTATGCACTGCTGCTTGTTCATGTACTTCATGGCGTACATCTTCTCGGTGTCCCTCTTTTGCACAATGCACACCTGCAGCGAGACAAGGGTAGAGAGAGAGAGAGAGAGGGGTAGAGAGAAAAAGAGAGGGAGACAGACAGAAACAGAGAGAGCCAGTGTCAAATGTCTGGACAGTCTGAAAAACAAGAAACTTACACATGTGAAAGCACGAGACAAACACAGGCACGTATGCATACAGTATGCATACAATATATGTGTGCATGTGAATTTATAGATAACACATAAATGTGCTTACATGTACACACACACACACACATACATACACACACACATCTGACTGTAGAACCTGTGGAACTGCTTTGGCAGGGAAAGAACATTACATCACTGCCTAGGTGTCTAAGCCAAGTTTCAATAAATATAATAATAGCTCCATAAAATCTGGCCACGCTACTATGCAAATCAAACATTCTTTCAAAACAGCCCACAGCAGTTTTCAACAGTTGATTAATGCAATCATTAGGATGAATACCATATGCCGATACATAAAATGTCCACATGCGGGGCAACGCTAACACAGTCCATTTTCGAAAATGGACGTTTGTGGCAGAAACCACTCACAAACAAATCACCTCATTATTTATTCATTAAAAGTTGCGGTTTTGTCAGGAAGTGGCTGTGAAAGGTCAAGAGTAGGACGGGACCCCGGAGAGGTCAGAGTCATTACAGTAACATTACTACCCAACCACAGTCATTAAAACGCATCATATATCTGCAGGAAATCCTGCCTCCCAGACAGCAGCGGTGAGTAAAAAACGGCAGAGAGGAATTAAATACCTGAGAGGTTGTTTTTCTTACTCATGAAAAAACACCACATGATACCGACAGATTAACGATAGACATTTAAAGCCATCTGCGCTCATTTTGGGTTTGTTTTTTCACAGTTTTTTAAGGTCAGATGCTTTTAGAGTTAATGGAAAAAACAAAAGAGGAAGACAGTTATGGTGGCATTATGGCATTCTCCAAACCTTGGTAAGATTTAATGTGCATGTTTCATAGTTTCACACTGGCAAAAACATCACCCATCACTCAAATGGGTGAGAAGGAAAACAGAAATTTACAACAGCCTCCAATGCAAACTGTCTTACATGACTATACTGGAATCAGCCTCTTTATTCAGGTATGCAATAAGGTACAGAGTAGAAAAAGGGCTGTAAAACAGACATTTCTGACATGAAAGGGAGTTGCATAGCCAAAATAATGTGAAAGCCTGAAAGAAGACATCCCCATTCACTGTGAAGATACCTCAGCAACAAAACCCAAGCAGCTGTTTGGACTATTAAGAGTCCCGAGGTGCCTGAGTGTGGAAGATTTGACCAGTCTGTGAAGCATTAAAAGCTAAACAGCTCCATGCTGCTCCTGCTATAGATAGAAGGCCTTAGCAGGATTGAAGTGTCCACCAAGGCTCAGGTCTGCTCATTACAGTCTGAGCCAGACAGATGCTGCTTTACAGCGCTCTAGCCAGGATGCACTGCAGAAAATACCCGTCTCAGCAAGTCATTTAATCTTTTATTCAGTCTTTAAGTCTTAAAAAGCCCAAAAAAAAAAAAAAAAAAAAACTGCAAACGGGGTCAGAAAAACTCCCTTGTTTCCAGTGCAGTTTCACGTTTCAAGAATTTTCATGAATACAGAGATACGTTGAAATAAATGATCTTGAAGTGGAGTGATCTGCCATATTGAATTGAATCAAGATATTGAATATGGCTTGATTCAAACAGTCAAAATGCTTTGGAAACGTGAAATGTTCCCATTCCAGTGGCAGATTTCTTTAAGGGCTTTAAGAAAATACTAAATTAAATGAGGTGTTAAAATGGACATTTTTTTGCAGGGTGACAGGAGGAAATCTATTACCCTGTAAAACACCATCTATTTAATTGTGCTCATGGTTTCCCCTGAAGCACAGAGCTGAAATGAGCGCCAGGTCCGACTCTCCGCTCTCGCTTCTGTTTCCTCTGTCTGGATGTCGTCCAGGCTCAGATTTTCCCTTCTTCTGTCAGCTTCATTACAGACTTGCTCGTCACAGCGGAAATTCATCAAACCTGTTCCTCCTCATTCATAAAGTGGTGAGTTAGCCTACATTAAATAAGAGAGGGGAACCTGAACAGATTCTGATGCAATATTTTGATTCCACACAAGTATTCATGAATATTATTTTCAGTATTGTTGTTTTTGTCCAGGGTTGCCATGGAGTTTTAGTGTCCCATGGTCTAAATGCAGTTTCAGTGGCTTTCCGTTTCAGTGGATTAAAATTCTGCAGGAAAAAACACCTGTATTTTTTACAAGAAAATTGTCAAATTTAAAGATACCAAATATCAGCACACAATGTCAGCTATCACCTTAAATCCAAACATATTGGCACCTGCCTTCAATAACCCATATCAGCCAAACCATGCCCCCAATACCTCCCTTCCTATCTCTGTCTCTCTGTCTCTCACACAAACACACACACACCAACACACACACACATCACATCACAAGGGCAGGGGCCCTCAGCATGGTGACTGCGGCTCCAGGCCCTCCCTTCTCCCCCGTCACCCAGGTTGAGCTCAACACAGACCCACTTTCTCCTGTTTGCTCTCAGCCAGGCCAGTCTGTACCATCTGCACTGCACTATAAGTTAGACTAAAAAACCCTGCAAACCACAGTCCTAAAGACCTTTTCCCCATGTTCAGATACTGTAGGTACCACATCATCATAAATTAGGCTGTTGTTATAACGTACAGTAAGGCACAGATAATACAGAATATAAAGAAGCAACCAAAGAGATAAGATACACTCCGCCCATTGAGGTTTAACTCAACCAATCAGATTATTTCTTTCATTATTTATTTCAGCTCTGCCTCTGAGAAATGTTTGGAGAACTACAACTCCAATCTGGGTTTTTTTTAGGTTGTCAGATGTTTTGGACATGAAATTCCCATTAATTTCTAATGGATTCATGTTTCCCTGATTATTTAATGCTTTTTGTATTGTTGACTGCATCCCTGTTTCCTGTGTCTATTCTGTCTCTTCTGAGTATATGGTTCATTACTTGCTCATCACATACAGTCATTAATAGCTCCTCTTTATCAAGGGTACCAAGTGTACCAACTGTGGGTAGCACTGTAGAATCTGAAGCCCAGACATTGCTACCAATCAGATATATCACACTGTCAGTCAGCTCCCACATCTGCCCCCATCTTATCTGGAATCCTCATGAGTCGGTCAGAGGAGGGAAATGATGACTTTTAAAAAGGTTTTATTCATATATTCATAGGGCACATTAGCAATTCAATACATTAGTTCGGTATGAGGGGAAAAAGGTAACAATTTTGAGGCGAGAGGTGTGAGTCAGAATGTTTTGCAAGGTTATTTGCATATGAATGGTGACTTTTTACCTAGATTGAAATCAGTTGAGATGGGAGATGCAGGCTATCGCTCTGACTGTCCTGGCTTTGGACTGAGGCGCTGACAGTGTGACGGCTCCCGAGACCCAGAGTCTCTCTGAGCAGTAATGGACACTAAAGAGTCCCTAATTAATTCTGAAGCATTATCTCCAAAATGCTAATGGTCAGCACGGTCCAAAGCGCTATTATACCGCTGGCTAGGTTTTCATGTTAAATACTCATTTAGGAACACCTGCTATTCAGACGCACTTCCGATATTTGGGACAGAGGAAGGTCACTTTGCTTTGGAGAAGGCAGGGTGGTAGCTGCGGGCTAGCCCAAGGACGGTGCCAAATCTCTCCGCTGGACCGGGCCGCGCACCGCCTCACCCGCAGCCAGCACCGTTGAGTTGCTCATTTTTGTTTTCTCTCGTTAACCACGTGACCATTTGAATTCCGTGATCCATGGGACTGGCAGGGGTTTTTCCACCCCACCCCCCCCGCGATGAGGCACGTCAAGTGTAGAGGCATCAGCCACTCTGTTTGGACCGGTTGGTGAGCCGGGTGATGGCTCGCACTGACATGTATCCACATGAGAAAAACAACTCCTTGCTGCTGCTCAGGAACGATTTGGGCTGAGGACTGAAATGTCACCGGTCCGGGTGACAGTGAATCCAGAATGTAGCCGTGCCAGTCCCATTGAACAAGAAATTCAAATGGTTTCGCGGTTTATGAACAAATACAACTGAAAAGAAAAACGAGCGATTCACCAGGCTGGGTCCAGGCTGCTTGCTTGCTTGGCTGCAGACTCCACGTCTCCCAGAGGTGGGGAGGACGACAGCGCTGGCCTGGGGTGAGATGCTGTCACAAAGCTGGCTGTAATCTCTGACCACCAGCTGCACATAGCACCTGTTTATCTCTCCTAAAGAGAGCTTTTTAGAGGTGGTCAGACAGATAGACAGACACAAGCACACACACACACACACACACACACACATGCACACTGGGCCCAGGCAGGATCTATTGATTTCTCCCCGGACAGTGTTAGGAGTGCAGAATCATTTGATGCGGACGAATTCAAAAGGCAAGGCTGATGCATGTGGCGGGATGCTGGAGACGAGAGCACCTGTCTGTCTTGACACAGAAACCTCAAAAGACGCGCGCTCAAAGGGAGCGTCCCACGCACCCCGACAGCTCCGTCGGACCACTTTAATAGTTTTGAGCTCCGGAGCATGAAACTAACTTTTGTTTTTTTGTTTTTTTTTTGTTTTCCCTGCAACACAATCATTATTTAATCAGCGCTAAGAAAGGAGAGCGGCGTTAATAACGAGCAGCTCGGCAGGCTGTTTCCCGGAGTTAATCTGCATGGGGTCAGCCAGGAGCGCCTGGCAGGCGGAGAAACACGTTCCCGCGATTGAACAAGACATTAAAACAAGCGCGATTCTAAATAAAGCCGCCGCAGTTATTCACCCATATATGTTTTTAAGACTTTTGAGGAGCCCTAATGAGACGATTCTAGCAGCAATTACAGAATAACAATGGTGGGTCCTTCATGCCTTGTGATGGGTGCAGCTACTTATGTAAACTCTGGTTTAAAAGCAACAGTAATTACCATACCCATTATCTTCGAGCTCGAGCCTTATATCCCTGTTCCCCAGACCCTTACACTGGCTGTCAGGATGCTACATATCTCTACAGTACTAATGGAATATCAATTCTTAATTGGACCTCAAAATGTGACAAATCCAGCACATGACTGACAGTTCAAATGAGATATGCATGCACGAGGGAGATGGTGCTGTGCCAGACAGCATAGAAATTACAGTGTTATATTCACCCGACCAATAGAGTCTGTCAGTCAAACATGCAGATTGGATACAGCCTACTGGAAGGGAGAAATGCATACAGCGCACTCCGGATTTATTGGTACCTTTGGTAAAGATGAACCGAACAGGCTGTAATTGATGTTATTACGCAACTTGGGAGCTGTATTATACGCTGAGAAAGTTCTGAAATTGATATTTCAATCAAAGACAATTGTTCAGGGGGAAAAAACTTATTTCCAGTGAATGATAGCATTCATTCTAAAACATAAATGGTTGTCACTACTATTGGCATTCCTTGCTGTAAAACTTAAGTCTTCCCGAACTTGCTGTTTGGAAAAATTCCACAGAGATTCAATGTGACCCATCTGCCAGTATGACCCATCTAGATGGTGAGACTAATTATACATTCCGCTGAGATGCTCTGTCAAGCTTTAACTGCAGCCTTTTTACTCTGGTGCTGGGTGATGTTAATTCTGGAGGTCACTGGATAATGATTCCACAGGGCGTTGTATGATTCACAATCAAAAAAATTATTTGTCATGTTGAATCACCATCTTGACTAAAAGGAATTCACATTGAGTTGCGGCACCGGAAAATGTGACTTTTTGTGATACAGCAGTTTCTGAAGGTGAAGAGTTCATCAGAAGAATAGCACTTTCATAACGGCAGTCCATTAAATCATACAGGTGATTTCTTTTACCGAACCCAAGAGATTCTTCTTCTTCTTTTTTTCAGTTTCATTAAAACTTTATCTGGACTTGATGCACCAAATACACCCACTACAGAAATAAGTGGCTGAACGTTGCATTAGTGTCGGAGCTCAGCTCAAAGATGAACAGCTCCTCCAAAACCTCTTTTAGAGACTGAGGAACACCTGACAATGGAGGATTGTGCTGCCACATATATAAGACTGGGCAAAGAAGACGACGGGGAGAAAAAATAGGAGAGAGGAAAGTAAGATTGACAGGGCCATATGGAAGGAGCTCAAAATATGCTCAAAATAGAAAACCAGGAAATCACCAGCCGCTAATAATGTGTTTCAGCCATCACTGAGGAGATAAGGAATGCTACCTACTGCCACAGTCCTATATATGGCATCTACATTACTGTATATATTTTAGGCATTTATATAACACTTATCGAGAGTTTTCCATCTTTTTGATAAAAGGCTTTTTAAAAGGTTTTTGTGAAATAATGAACATTTGCTGCCTCTACACTTCCCCCTATAATTAATCAAGTAAAATAACCTGAAAAGGGAAAAGACAAAAATCATAATTTGATATTAAAGTTCCACATTTTGTGCACTTCTGCCTGCAACAGGAGGTCATAAGCAGGCATGTAGTGGAGGGTAAACCTACCTAAATGTTAACTCACTATACCGTTACAACATTTTTGTTTTTAGAATAGACTTTATAGCCTAATGTAATTCTTTATGGCATAAATTCATAGTATATGAAACTGATGAAAGCTGTATAAGGATAGGGTCTTTTAAGTGAAAAAAGCAATTTCAAAATCACATTTGTGATTACTACAGCAGAATAAACTGTAGCGAATATGACGATTCATTTTTCTGCCCCACGATACGTATTGTCAGATTTTTGTATTGTGATATATTGAATTTCCATATATTGTCCCAGCCCTATTAGAAACCTTGTTACTGACCACAACACTCCAGTCACAAGTAGGCATCACTTTGTTGTGGGGGGGGGGGGGTCGCAAGCTGAAAAGGTTGAACACTGAGTGATGGGACGGCCTCTCTTATCACTTGTCCATGCATCCAGTATCATGGAGTATCTGGGTCTCAGGTCTCTGGGAATCATATGGGTCCTATAAGCTAACAGAGCCAGCTGCCCTGTAGAAGAAACCTTCTCTCTCCCTGTGTTGTCCAGCAGGTAAATAAAAAAAAATAACAACAAAAATAAAAGCACGAACATCATTTCTGCCGTTTTAAATCTATAAAAACAACCAGGCACACACTCCAGTCCGCTGCCTCTCCCTCCAGCGCCTCCCTCTCCACCCAGACCTCCCTCTGGTTAATCTCAATGTTACGCGCCCCTTGAACACATGCACTTATTAAATGCTTATTAGCCGAACATATCACTCTTTCACGAAATAAGCTCTTTCATGTTGTGCTTCAAAGTGAAGCCTTGCTGTTTATCCTAGGGTTGGCTGCACAATGTTTACCTTTTTATACCCAACCCGCCTTCTTCCTCCTCCTCCTCCTCCTCCCCCACTTCCTCCGTCCTCCTCCTCCTCCCGCTCTCTCCGCTGTTCTGCTATAGTTAGCAGCCCTATCAATTGTTGTCAGAAGGTCTGAAGCTCCTGGGACGACATGGCTTGCAGAGAGGAGAAAAAGGTTGGGTGTTAAATTTAGTGGACTCAGTCAGGAAGCTGCAGATTTTCTGTTTTCTAGGTCAGGTAAGTGCCAAGTCGACCAGAAGCCTCTGGCTGAGACACATGGGGAAGCACGAACAGATAGAAGACCACTGCCTGAGGGGAGGGAGAGGGGGAGAGAGAGAGGGAGAGAGAGGGAGAGAGAGAGAGAGGGAGAGAGAGGGGCTCGTCTATTGCCTCTGAAGTTCTACGATGTTTCAGCAGAAATATATGTTAAGTGCTGACATCCATCATTCTCTCAGATGAGGTTTCAGCTTGGCGTGTTTGTTTGTTGTCGCCGCTGTGACGGTGTAACACTCATCCTGGGCGAGCGGTGATTGAAACAGAGTTGTGTAAGCACGGGATAACCTGCAATCACACAGACACACACACACACACACACACACATACGCATCCTCGCCGTCGCTGCATTTGGGCGAGAGTGGGTTGAGAGAGGCGAGCAAGGCAAATACACTTTCAGGGTCTGATGAACATGTCATCCAGGGAGCGGAAGGAATAATTCGCTCTTTCATTTGGTTCATTCCACTGGATGTCTTCTGCTCCACGGCGGCTGCTGTCAGCCTGGAGGAAATGAAAGTGTTTACCGAGCTCGGGCGGCCATTTGCAGAGCTCCAGGACGCACTATTAAGGCAGGCACGGCCATTAATAACCAGAAGTCATGGATCAGACTGTCTCGGAGACTGGGCTGGGCAAAAGTGAAACTCGATAGCAAAAAATATATATATTTCGCTACCACACTCCTAGTGGAAAAGGAGAGACGTTTTTCTGTGTCAGAATGAGAATCACCTCTAGTGCAATAAATGTCCGGGAACACTGGTGCAGATATATTGACAACTTAGAGTTTCACATTACATATTGACACACATGGTTCAAGGACATCAGGACTCCACATACTGTACAAAGGGAGAGTGGAAGACTGTACTATGGACAACAGAATGTACATAGTATATACAACTGGCTGCTTCCTCTAATAGCTTAAGAGAAATGATGAAAAATGCACTCTTCCCTCCATGGACAAAAAAATGTCTATTGTTGTCACCCCAACATGATCCGGTAATATACCTTCATTATGTTACATTTGTTTCTTCTAACAGCCAAAGAGCCTGCCAGTCTTTGAAGAGGCCTATTCTGAAAATGACAGAGAGATTCTTTGTCACTTAGGACAGAGCCTCAACACCCTGAGTAATGGCTCCAAGTTTTAACCAAAACATCTTGCATGATCACACAGGGAAACGTCCCACAGTTGTCTTTTGATTCAGACTATCGGTCGTTCCGCGTGCAGAAATCTCTGCCAGACATCAGAGGGAAAGGGAACAAAATATAGGGGGTAAAATAGACTTCTGGAAATTGGGCTGCATGTCTGGGAGACTACAAAGGTTGCATTATGACTTAAATACGTGCATGATCCAAAACTGATATAAAAATTCAAAAATGTCCTCTGGGAAGAGACACAAATTGCAGAAAATTGCTCTCAAAGCACAAATGTATAAACAAGCTTGCCATGAGAGTGTGCTTACCTCCAAATTATATAAAATAAGCAAGACTTTGAAGTCACTGATGTATGAAGCACGGGGAAAATAAGGACGGCCTAATGAGGATTATTATTATTTGCCTCAAAAAATGTAAAGGAGAGCACCAGACCCACAGAAAGTGCCAGAAGGCTTATCTATAGTATATTCACTCCAGGTTTACTTAGAGGTGTCGCTGCATGTTTCATTAAAGTAACATCTCATGCATATTCATCAAATTGATAGAATCGCAGGTTGTTATTTGATATCTTGTTCCATAAGCTCATGTTGGAAATACATGCTGTTTGCCTCCAGGTGCCATGAGCAGACATAAACTGTATGATATTTCATCTCTCATTTTCAATTAAAACAGAACATGAATCCATGAGGGATAAAACTGAGCATTGGAATGACTGGCTATACGCCTGTCACGTTGAATGCAGACTGTCTTGTACACTACAGGGATTTGATATGGTATTTAATGTAATTCTTCCGTTCCCATGTTCTGACTGCTTGCAGCTCTGTTCCTTTTTCTGTTTGGATGTCTCATTCCATGAACCCTCTGTTAAAAGGGAAAGCCACTCAGTTTAACAATTCATATCCCTAACCCTAAGACCAACCAGTATTTTAAGCATTAACAACTCTGAGATACAGAAAGATTTGTTCCATCTATTGTGGCTTTCACCCTTGCACTTTTTACTGTTAGATGCTTTTAATGTTGGTGATCTGGCAGTTTATTCCTATTCTGCTGTTGCACTCATTGTATTTCACTTTGGATAAGTGTGTCAGCTTAATATCTAACAATGTAAAAGCAAAATATCTTCCAAGGCTGTGAATCAAATAACTCAAAGTCACTGATCTATAATGCTATACTGATGTACAGCCTAGGGCAGCTGCATCAGTGATGAATAGGAGAATAGAAGAGTTTGTGGTTTGATAGAATTTTTATCTGAACTTTTACATCCAAATGAGCTTCACATTATCACAGTTCTGTATCAGATCTTTATCAGAAAATGTAACCTTATCACAAGAAAAATCATCCTGGTTACTGTCACAGTTTTCCAATTCATTCTCCATGGCGCTGTATATAGATCAAAGATCGGTAGGTGGAACAAAACTCTTATCTCCTGTTTCTGGCTAAGACAGGCAGTTAAGTTCAGTAATAACACAACTGAATTTGGAAATTCAGTGGTGATCCTCAGGGAAGAATGCTTGAAGATGCTACAAATAAACCAAAAATTCAGCCCTAATATTTGTAGCAATGATGATGCATGAAGATGCCGACAAAAACAAATATTTAGAGGTCATGACAGCTTTCTGGCCCACAGCAATTAGTGCCATCATCACTTCTTACCATTTGAAAGACTTTTTGTTAGCAGGAATGTTAATATTACCGCCTCCATATGCCCTATTTTCTCTGGACTCCAAAAACCACTCAACGATTTATCAACTTCTTTGTCGGTGGTTTCGCTATTTTCTTATTAAGAATAATAGATTGGATGGAATGGGAAAACTAAAACACAACAGGTGAACACGGGGTGTTTCAAGATCATTAACAATTAACAGTGGGGGTTTAAAGGGTGTGGAAATCTGAACACAGTCCTGAAGCTACACAGGTTTTATCCATATGGCCCCTGGTCTTTTAATGCCTATGCAGTGGAGGCTTTGTGCTGCGAAACGAATAGAGGCACAGTGTAGTGGAAGAGCATACATTTCTAGGCTAATAGGTTGCCGAGGGCTACAATGCGGCTGGGCTGCGGCTCCGCTCTGCAAAAACCAACTCTTATCCGAGCTCTTCACACCTGCAGCGGGGGGGAGGATAAAGAGGAGGGGGGTGGGGGGAGTCTTCATAACCGAGCTCAGCCTTCGCCGTCTCGTCTTTAGAGGCGGGCTGAGTCTCTGTGTGTCACCCGGGGAGCCCCGCGGTGCCAGCCGAGAGAGAAAGCGCCAACAAAGGCTTCATCATCTCCTGACCTTTCCGCAGACGTGCGGGCACCCCCCCTCGACCCCCCCCCCCCTGATACGACTGGGGTGTCACAGCCGCGAAGCGTCGCCTGTCTCGCTGTCCTTTCCTCCCCTCCCACTCCTGTCTCAGTTCGTCTGTCTCTCTCCCCCCAACCTCCCCGCCGCCATCACATCGTATCTCATCCTCGCTCCGATCGGTGTGGGAACTTTAACACCTGCGGAAACCACCAGCTGAGCTCCCGCGTCACCTCTGACCTCCCCCCCCACCCGCCTCCCGTCTCTCTCTCTCTCTCTCTCTACCCGCCTCCCTCCACGCTCTCGTCTCTCCGCCGAGACTGTTACCTGTCCATCCAACTGCTGGCATTAAGGAGCTGTCACTAAAAGCGCCCGTCGGTGCCGATTGACTGTCACTTTCACCCCCCCGGGCGTCAGAACCCTCCCAGCCCCCCCCCCCCCCCCGGTCTAGCTGTTGTTCCCCCGGCCTTAATGAGCCCTGCGGCATGGCGGCAGACTCCTGAGCAGACTCTTGGAGGAGCGAAGGAGGAGGAGGAGGAGGCGGCAGAGAGAGAGAGAGAGAGAGAGAGAGAGAGGGAGAGCAACAGGGGAGCAGGCAATTATCCCTAGTCTGGAGCTGTATATGGGCCATCCACCTCTGTACCAGGCACGTTACAAATGAGCCATACGCTACTTCCTCCACCGCCGGGGAAATAATCACACCTCTACCTAACATCTCTCTCCACCCTGCCTAGTAGAGGACAGCTGCCCCAAAGCATCAGGGGGGAGTGAGACACTATAAATTGATATTGATGCTATATTTTGATTGCTTTGGCAACGCAGGTTTCTTTCCTGTGATGCCAGCAAAGCATATTTGAGTTGAATTGAGTGACAGTGACAGGGAAAGAGTGGAGAGAGAGAGACAGAAGGACACTTGGTCTGATTTATCAAAAGGAGGAAAGGGGGGAAGGGGGGGTACCAACCCTGATGTATCAAAAGGAGGAGAGAGAGAGAGAGAGAGAGAGAGAGAAAGAGAAAGAGAGATACCTGTCTAGATATATATCAAAAGGGAGAGAAGGAGAGAGAGAGACAGAGAGAGAGAGAAAGAGAGAGAGGAAGAGAGATACCTGCCTTGCCCCGAGACATCAGAAGGAAAGAGGGAGTGTGAGAGAGAAATACAGAGTAAGAGAGGGGAGGAGGACACAAAGAGACCCTTACGTTGATATATTAAAGGAGAGCGAGAGAGAGAGAGAGAGAAAGAGAGAGAGAGAGACCCGCATTAATATATCAAAAGGAGAGAGTGAAGGAGAGAAAGACAGAGAGAAGAGGTGAACAGCAGAGTGGAGATGCCAGTGTCAGCCATGTTTGCAGACGGCTTTTAGAGAGGGAGGAGGGTTTCCTCTCGTTCGCCTCCGGCAGCCTCCCCGTTCTCCGCTCCACCTTCGCTCACGGCCCCCCCGCCACCGTGGGAGAGCGAGCCCCGCAAGACACACTCTCTCACTTTCGAGAAACGCACGCCGCCACACACACACACACACACACACACACACATCTATCTGCACCGTGCACCAAAGAGCCTATTGTGCAGGAGCTCTGACAGAAGTTAGAAATCTACGTGTTTCGCAGTGCTACAGCATGGGGTAAATACTGTATCTCTCTCTCTCTGTGCTAGTCTGTCTCTCTTTCTCTCTCTAGCTGTCTCCCTCTTTCTTTATCTCTCTCTCTCTCTCTCTCTCTGTCTAGCTGTATCTCTCCTTCTTTATCTCTCTCACTCTCTCTCACACACACGCACCACAATGTAAACCCATCTCCTATTTTACCCAGCTTTTTGTTTTCAGAATAAACTTTACTCACTTTTTTGAATCTTTATGACATAAATTCAGTGTATGAATCATAGTATGTAGTATCAAACTAATGTAATAAGTTATATTAGGGCCTTTATGATGGAAAAAGCACTCTGAAATGAACTCTCTCTCAATTGAGAGTTTACCCAGCTTTTTCTTTACCACTGTCTCACTGGACGCACGCACACACACACACACACAAAAACACACACACACAGCAACACAGGCCTTAGTGTGTTCTGTGGGAAGCTGAAGACTCATGCTGTTAAGTATTCAGAAACAGCATGAATACAGAGTGAGGCCACAGTGGGCCAAATAACACCGACAAGATGACCTCCAATAAGGACAAACTTTATCTGGACGTCTCTCTGAGCATCTGTCTGACTGTACGTGTGTGTGTTTTGGACGTGTGTGCATGCGCATGCGTCCACGAGAATGTGTGTGTGTGTGTGTGTGTGTGACAGGGTTATAGATGTTGCATAACTATTAGGCTAGCTCTCACACAAGGATCGTGCCCGTATCCCCACTTGTGACAGCAGCCTCTTGGACGAGCCGCTGTCGTCTGATGCTTTAGCCAAAGGTGGAGCAAAATTTGGCATTCGACAAAAGATAATGGCCCAAGTACAATATTCTGTATTTTAATCTGTTTTGATTCATTTTTCATAACACCTCCCATTTCTATTAAAGGATTATAATGCCCTGGTTTCCCCACTCCATTCCATTATTCCTGGTGGTGTGTGAACAGAGTCAGCATAGTTAGAGATATCAGAGCTTGTTTGCCTTCGATCAGAAGAAGAAGCCATTTGCTGCCGTTCATGTTTGTACAGTATGAACAACAACCTCCACAGCGCGGGAGAATCCATCACAGGAAAACACGAAGCCTTAATTTGGTTTCATCAAAGTTTCTGTTTTGTTATTTCAGTGTGAGCGAGCGGAGTGTTTTCATATCAGCGCGCACATCACGTTACGCTCTGCTTACTGTCAATCACCTGACACCCACAGGGAGAAACGGGAGTCTCCGTCAAGAAATAATCCCTCAAAAACATGTCGCCTTTCAAACTTCACTGTCACATCCGTGGCTTTTTATTTGGGGCTTCTTTGTTGGCTGGGGCAGCAGTTCATTTTAAAAACGATGAAAAACGTGTAAATGTCACAAAAGTCTAATTACATAAAGCACACTTGATTGAGGGGAAATGTAAACTAGACATACATTCAGGCTATGAGGTATTCTCCTTTAAGATAAACATCTCATGACAAGGCATGTTAATACACATATTGACTACATAACACCTAGGAAGCTGCTTATAGTTACATTTCTGCATGACCATTATCCAATGTGGTTATATCCCCTCTTTACCACAAAGTTTGGACTGCTCTAGCCTCTGAGGCTGGGCCTGCATTCAGTGTATTTCCTGGCTTCCTGCAGACTGCCTTCAACATCATAAGGGAAGTGACAGCAGCTTGAGGGAACAAAGCAATAAGTAAAATTAACATAAATTCACATGGTAATGTATTCAGCAGCGGGGAATGACTTGCCATATAAAAAAGGCCCATGTTTTTGCCAAAAAAAAAGAAGATTGTGTTTTGAAAGGAGCAAAGCGGAAGGAATTTGCAAAGGCGTGTGCAGACAGAAGTATAATGAACAAATATTAGCCGTGATATTTGGGAGTCAAAATGCTGATAAACTCTTCCAGTCTCTGGAGCCCCATTGTAGCCATCCTTTACACACACACACACACACACACACACACACACACACACACACACACACACACACACACACACACACACACACACACACACACACACACACACACACACACACACACACACACACACACACACACACACACACACACACACACACACACACACACTGCACAGAATTCATTACTGATGCATTTTATACGAACACAAAGGAATTCTTCAACTAACAAATGGCCAGTAGGTTAATCCAAAATGTCTGTTTTACCAACAATGGCCTCCAATGATGATATTGGCACCTGAGGCAAGGTTGAAAAGAGCTGGTGGTAATTTGGTTTCACAAAAAGCACACACACACACACACACACGCAAGCCAAGTTTCCCTACCTACTCTATTGAAGAAAGCCTCTGAGCATAGTGACAAACGCAGCTACAGTATTATGCTGCTCTGTAATTAAATGGAGACGAGGGGTCAAAACTCCCGACAGGCTAGCTGGCATGAGATGAAAAGCAAATTGGCTATCCTCAAAGCGACTTTATGTACCAGAAAAGTACTATATAAGCCGTATTTATTACTATTATTAAAATAGAAAAATTATATATCATTTAAGCACTGCGGTATAATGGGAACTAAACGGTAATTACTTATAGCCCACTTTGCCTGGCCTTCTCTGATTCTTCGGCGGAGATAATGACTGTGCCGGGTAATTGGAGCTACAGAATCACCTAGGGTTCTAAGCAATGGCAGCGCGCACACACATAAATACACACACACACACACACACACACACACACACAAGCAGACTGTATGGAGAACGGAGGCTACATTACCTTTCCAAAACTCCCCTTCCCAATGGCCCGCAATATCTGGAAATGGTCAAAGTTCACTGCAAAGAAACAGAGAGAGAGAGAATCTGTCAGTCAGAGTCAGAGTGAGCCAGAGTTTTATTTTACTGGCAGGCAGCGGCTGTGAGAAAACGGGAATGGTCAAGAGAAAAATATCACTACACAATGCACTGCTGCTTCCACGGCTTCTTGCACATCCACAACTCCTGTACAGGCAGGGTATTTTCCATTAGAATGGAACCCGGCTTCTCTGAACCCCTTGGGAGTGGGAATCATTTAGGACAATGAAATGTTTGGAAAATTGGAAAGCACTGGTGTGAAATTCTGGACCAGGGCATATTCAAAACATGAAACGTGCACGCTCATGCATGCTCTGTACAGAATAGCTCGAAGATAGTAGCATGCATCAACAAGGGAATTCTAAGAATTACACAAAACCAATTCCATTCTTGCATTATTTTATGTTTTCTCATTATTTCCTGTTTGGTAGTCCAGTCAGTTCTTAAGTCCATGAGGTTCTTTCTGACTTGGAAATTACCTTTATACTGGTGATGTCACTGTCAAGTCACCTCAATCAAGAAAGCTTATGTCAGCATAACCCCTTCATTTAGATGACTTGTTATGAGAGAACTAATGCCTTTGTGGACAACTGAAATTTATGAAATGGTTCTTTAAACTTTTTACATTCCCTCTTATGATAATGAAAACAATAAAAACTAAATTAAATTGACACATGGAGAATTCATAGCTTGGGAAATTCTCAAAATTAGTTTTAGATATGCCACAGAAAACTGGACAAATTCAACATAGCCACTGATTTCGGCATCAAGATCAATTATTTGTAAGTACCAACTTTGGGTGCAAGCAGGAAATGTGTGCAAAAGAAGCCTTGAGGCCCACAATCTCTAAATGAAAAGACCTTATTTGGAGTTCCACTTTATCTGTTGGGAACATCAGAGCACAGGCGCGGCCTGAGGAGTCTTATTTCAGAAACCGGACTACGCTCAGGACACTGCAATCATTCATCTTATTTCATTTCATTATATCAATATGTGTAATAGCACAGTTAGACGTTTTGGCCCGCTGCCTTCTGTTGATTGAATTGTCCTATGTCTGGTCCTCCTGGACTTTGAAATAAGTTAGGAACATTTAATGGGGGGGGGGAGCAGTTTCTCCAGCCTTGTATAATCAGGAATTATTTTTGAGAGTGCACTGCCTACTGAATTCAGCCAGAGGAATCAGCCATCCTGTCGCTATGCATGTGGGTTGATGAAGGCTACAAGTAACTGACCTTCTCCTTATGGTCTGTGTATCTGATTGAGACAAGCCTATGTGTGTGTTGTGTGTGCGTGTGCAGCCGTGCAGTGCCCTGCAGGCAGATGTGAGCACAGCAGGCATGACGCTGACTCACCGGTCTCCTCCTTAAAAGTCGATCCGCTTCTAAAGCTCACATCAGAGATTGTCTACGGGAACAGAGGAGCGATCACCAGGGAACAGAACAGAAGAGGCTGGGTTCCCTCGGGGCAGACTCCCTCTGATTATTAGCTCCACGCCCACTACCAGCCGACACGGGTACCCTGGTGCCGGCTGAGGAGGTAAAACCCCAGGCTGCACGCTGCTGCCAGACAAAAGACGCTTGGTGTGGTTTACATGTTTTGTCTGGAAGACGGACTAATCCTGTGTGGATTCTCCCTGCTCAGTGTTTTGTACATGGCTAATCCTCTCATATGGCATGGCTCTGAGTGCACCCTTCTGCCGTCACACAGGGAAGACACCGTTATACCCATCATGAACGTAGCCGGAACCTGTAAATCTATATATACATGAGGTATTAACGGGAAAAAGGAATATGTGATGCACATGCATAGACTAGAATGGTTGGTAGGTTGATTCAATAGAGCTCAAACCTCTCCAGAAGATTTGAGAATTCACCAATGAGAACACGATAAAGCTTAATTTATGCTTGGTTGCTCGACACTTGGCGAAAACGTACGCGATGGATTCTGTTTGTTTACATCTTCTGCAAACATGGCAGCGCCCGATGAAATAGCTGACATCATTGAGGAAGAAGAGATTTTGAACCTTCTTCTTTTGAAGAGACAATGTTTTCTCACTTCTTCTGCCAGCCTTTCCTCTATTCCTTCCATGTTTGTCTTGGATTGTTGATGTTTTAAAGGAAGCAAGGAAGTGGTGTGCACTGCCATGGCAACGAACTATCCAATCACACTGCGCGACAGTCCTCGACGATGTCTGCGACATTACAAAAATCTAGAGGTAAGCGTCAGCGAAAATAATGCCCTGTGACACTTTGCAGTCGAGAATGCGTCATTTCTGTCGAGAGACAACTGTCCAAGCGTAAATTAAGCTTAAGTCTCCTGCTGGTCTCTCTCAATCATAGTATCCCTCTCTGCAAGGTTCTCAATGAGCTGTTCTTGATGACACTGCTTGCTCACAACTTGAATTGACATTTGCAGTCCAGAGTTGCATATCTGGTTTTCTTTGCATCTCAAACCAATGCATGGATGTCATGGTCAAACAGTATGTGCTTCTGTCCACAGTTGCCCCAAGTTGATGTCTTTCCCTCAGACTTCCATGCCAACATCACCTTAGCCACTGTTGCTCAAGAAACATTTGAGCAGTCTTCATAACTGAAGCTCCAGTGAAACACGCCCCAACAATCAGCTCTCTCAATGTAAATTGAATGCATTCGTATAGACGGCCCAGAGTTAACATGGAAGGTTTACTAAAATCCACTTTTCCACTTTCAACTTCTAGAACTCTGGTTTAGCCCATGGATTGAACTGCAGACTTTCTCCACAGGTTGGTGGATATTGTCCATGAAGACTTGATTAAACCATGCCCCGGGCTTTAATAAGAAGAGGAAGCCAGTCTTCACACAACACTTAGCTGGATGTCTCTATCATCTAAACCAAAGCTACTGTGTACTGTAGATCAGTGTTTCCCCTATACGTATTTTCTAACTGTGGTGGTAGGAAGCACAAAGCCATATCATGTAGGAGGGTAGAATTTTTTTTTGATTGATAGCCAATATAATGTTACAGTACGTGTTGCTGGCGGAGCAATTTTTGATTGGTAATATAAATCTATTTCTATAGCTCTAGCCAAGTGATTCCCCCTAGTTACGCTTAACGTTTGTCATTTTCATCTTTAGTTTCCGAGTCTAGATCTAAATAGCTAAGCACTGCTTAGTGGTCAGCAGTCTACCTCTCTTGTCTTTTCTTCTCAAATGCTCGATACACACTGCCTGTGGCACGCAATAGTGTTCACTGCACCACAGTTGTATCTCACCTGCCTCTTTACTTAAAGCCCCTAGGTGTAGAGTATATCATACTCAAATTAATTTTGATAGCATAGTATAATGGCTGTAGAAAAATGAGACCTTAGCAGTAATAATTGGTTAATTCTGTGTTGCTCTCTATGCGTTTATGCTATTTGTTCTGGGGTGCAATTTGACGCCAAATAGGGCTGGGCGATAATTCAATATTAGCGTTTATCGTCTTTCAGTGGAATCATATCATGATGATATGAAGATATTTTGATATCATGACACACATTTCTGCTGTCTAAATTGATGATGACACCACACCTAACATCACCATTCGGTTCAATGAACATTCATTTGATTATTTAACGTGATTTTGCA
>NW_027282238.1:0-10000 GCF_046629955.1 Centroberyx affinis
TTCACTAGAAATATTTTGGTGACATCTTTGGTGATAAGCGGCCATTACTGTGGTGTTTTTGCACTGCACTTCCCAGAGATCACTTTTATTCCAAACAAACAAACAAACGTTCATGAACCATAAATTCATGAACTGGGTATATGTTGAATTGCTATTGCATTACATTATTTGGCAATAGAGAGTAATAAAAGGGACATTTACAGTATATACAGTATATGAAAATGTTGCAGATTATTACTTTAAAATGACTCATAACTTCATACTAACCCTTAACATGCTTTACTTCCATTGCGGCCATCATTTGTATGTTGGATATCACACTTTGAAATTAAACTTTTAATTTTTTTTTTAATTTGTTTGTTTTATATATGTAATGTATAGATGTTATATATATCTACAGTGCTGTGCAAAAGTCTTAGGCACCCAAGAGTTTTTAATATAAATTGTGTCTTATGCCTACCATACACTAGAAGACATTGAAAAAACTTTTAAAAGACTAAAGTCTGACACCCTCTCACATCCAGCTCACATCTAAAGACAATGTGTCATAAGTCACTGAGTTTTTAGTCACAGACTATAAGATTTTGCAAAGACTGCCTACCATACACTAGAAGACTTTGAAAAGGGCTACCCCTACTATTCAGAGTTTTCCAATAGATTGTAAACATGGACTGACTGAACACCTCTACAAAGTAAATCCCCCTCCTACATACACACACATGCACATGCACACGCACACACACTAAAAAACAGTTACACAATTCAATGGATCCAGTGCCATTAGAAACATAAATGTATGTTGGTGAAAACGTCCAAGTTTAAAAATCAGACTATATAGTCAGACAATATATGAAAACCCCATTCATTTTCCCCATAGAGAAATTATTTTAGATAGGAAAGGGGAAATCACTGAGGACAAGAATCAGTCTGTAGGCCCTTTGAGGATGGAGCTGTTAAGGTTCTATATCTCACTATGAAGTCACAATAACAGACTCCTGGACAAGTGGACACTAAGTTGGAAACGCGTTATTCCACCAACACATGAAGACCAACACACATGGAAACTTCACGTATGGATGTCGGTACAAACACTGTTGACAACAACACACGGACCATGTGGAATCCACATGGAATCCAGCAGGACTCGGAAGACCGGAGCAGGACAGGTGAGTGAGACTTAACATACACATAGACATGTTCATAAACACACAGAGACACACACACACAGACACACACACACACACCACGGTCTATATATAAATATTCTTACAACTGTTTGATGAAGTACAGATGTACCAAGACTATATTTTCATGTTCAGCTTCCGTTGCCTCTTGTATTATTCTCTGTGAATGCTCCTCATTAAAATGCTCAGAGTATCTTCTGCAGTTGATACATGTGTCTACTTCATATAGTCTCAGACTGATAAGCAAGTATTTAAATTCAAGGCCATAATTAATGGTTTAGTTATGTGTTTGTATGTGTTGTGTTGACTGCATGACTCTGAATGTAACAACGGCTTTTTACAAATATTCCCCCCCGGGTTCACCAGTTCTCCCACGGGAGACACTCCTGACTCCACCTTCCTCTCTGGCTCCTGGGAACTTTCAGACCCCCCCTCTCCTCCCGGCACCTGAGGAATTCCAGGTAGTCCAGGGTGAAGTGCTGTCTAGCACTTCATGCGACTACCTGGTTCAGGTGTTCAGGGGAGAGGGGTGTTTCGGCAAAGTGGCCCAGTGCCTGAAGACGGACACGGCCACAACAGTGGCTGTGAAGGTCCTCAGGAGGGGGGGCAATGCCCTACAGGACTTCAACAGAGAGGTAGATCATTTTATTCTTTTTGATGATAACACTCATGAAAGTTTTGGGTAACATTTTTCAAATTTTGCTTGCTCTATTAAAATGTGTATCATGAAGTGTTTATACCTAGCCAATGAACCTGGCTAACTTCTCATCTTCTCTCCCCAGCGGGCCATGCTGGAAAGAGTCCGCATCTTGGACGCAGACAGGTGTCACTTGGTGCAGTGGCACGAGTGTTTCCTGCACCGAGGACACCCCTGTCTAGTGTTCGAGATGCTGGACAAGAGCCTCCAGGCCTTCATGGAGGAGAGAAACCAGCCCCTGTCTCTCGTTGAAATCAGACCGGTCCTGAAGCAGCTGGCCCAGGCTTTTTCAGGCTTAAAGTCAATAGGGTTGATCCACGCAGACCTCAAGCCAGACAACATCATGCTGGTGAACTGTGTGGATCAGCCCTTCAGAGTCAAACTCATTGACTTTGGTCTGGCCACTCCTGCCTCCACAGTGAGGCCTGGAGACATCTTCCAGTCTCTGTGGTACAGGTATGTTCTACTGGGAGTTTCCTAGCACTACTGTAAATGAATAGCTGAGGTTCTGTCATTCCTCTGTAGCTTCTAGGAAAAATGTTGAATTTGACTGTAATTCACAGTTTGTGTCAACGTTTAGTGCTGATATAGTGTAGTCCTGTGTCTGGATTGGTACCATGTCAGATGTTGTATTCTTGGTCTTCAAATCTCAGTAACATTTATTGTGTTTGGCTCTTGTCTTCCACCCTCAGGGCTCCAGAGGTCCTCTTGGGCCTGCGAGCCACCGAGGCTATTGACATGTGGGCCCTCGGGTGCATCATGGCCTACATGTTCCTGGGTCATGACCTGTATATGTCTAACAATGAATATGACGCAGTAAGTAATATAATATACCTATATTTGATTTACTCTACAGTTACTCTAAGGTGGTTTCCACCACAGACAAGTCTCCACACCCACACCATGTGGAGATGTGATGTAGAATGTAGGCTAATGTGATGCTGTATTGTCTTTCCAGATCAGATTCATTGTAGAGGCACAGGGACTCCCAGACCAGCACCTGCTGGATGCTGGTCTCTACACCCGCTGGTTCTTCAGACGTGGCCGTGGAGGGGTCTGGAGGCTGAAGGTATTGTGACACCCTCCTGCTTTGGCTCTGTCTGGACAGGGTGTTTGTTTTTTCCAGAAGATCCAACAATCCTTTTAAAATTGTTAAAACATGTGTGAAGAAGTATCTCATATATATTCTGTGTCTCTTTAGACACCAGAGGCGTTCACCTGTGAGATGGGCATTGAGTCCATAGAGAACAGGACTAACATCTTTGATCGGCTGGGTGAATTGCTACACGTAGGTGGTCCCTGTTTTCTTGTATAAAAAAATGTCCTTCCTTCCTTTCATTTGACACTTGACAAGTCTTGTAACATTGGTATGATTACCAATTAGATAGATAATAGTGTTTATTTGCTCTGTTTCCATGAGCTGTGAATTGAATTTGACTGAACTGTCACTGACTTTGTTTCTAAATCCAGCTCTACCCAGACGAGGCAGTTGAGTGTAAGGATGTGTGGGCGTTCGCAGGCCTCATGGAATGGATGATGGAGGTTGATGCTGAGCGGAGAGCCACGCCCGGCGAGGCTCTGCAGCATCCCTTCCTCACCATGAGCCACCTGGAGGACTCCTACGCCACCAGCTCTCAGTAAGTGTGTGTGTCTGTGTGTGTGTGTTAGCAAACAAAGCAAATGGTTGGACAGGTGCTTGATTGATGGATAGAGGGAAGGATGATAGGATTGATTGATTGATGTATTGATTGATGGAATAACTGATTGATTGTCATACTTCTTGCAGTGTGAAAGACTCCTTCCTGGCTATGAAGGCTTTCTGTCATGACAGCACATCAGCCACAACTGACTCTGATAACAGAGCTTCAGTCACTAGTGTCCCGGTTGACAAGGTAACTACTACCTCTGTCCCGGTTGACGAGACTTCAACTACCACTGTCCCGGTTGACAAGGCTTCCATCACCTCTGTCCCGGTTGACGAGACTTCTTCTACCACTGTCCCGGTTGACAAGGCTTCCATCACCTCTGTCCCGGTTGACGAGACTTCAACTACCACTGTCCCAGTTGACAAGGCTTCCATCACCTCTGTCCTGGTTGACGAGACTTCTTCTACCACTGTCCTGGCTGACAAGGCATCCACTACCTCTGTCCCAGTTGACAAGACTACTACGACTGCTACCACTGTCCCAGCTGACGGGGCTTCCACTTCCTCTGACCCGGCTGATGAGGCTTTGACCGCTATCTCCACTGAGGTCAAGAAAAAAAGTAAGATACAAGTCCAAATTTGATCTGTACAGGTGTATTATTTCTGATTCATATTATATTTCCTACTGTTGAGCGAAGGATTGTGATCATTTTACTAAACTTCATATTTTGTTTAACTTGCAGAGTTCAGACCTCTTAAAAAGATGCGGAGATTCCTCTCCAGACTGAGGAAGGCCTTCCATCGTTGCTTTCCCCATGCTGAGGAGTAACAGGCTCTGTTTACACTGCTGCTGAAGTTCCAGTTCAGATTTTTCCCCACCAGACCGTCACATCTGAGCAAAACATCAGAACTCAGCACTAAGACCTGCAGTGTGAATGTAGCAGCTTCATGAGGGCAAAATACTAATAATTTTAAAAAAAAGTCTTTGCCCCTAACAAATGGTTTAATTGTGCTGTTTTCATTCTTGTATATGTAGATCTTGTATCTTTGCTTCAGATTCACTGCAACAAATACAAACAAGCACACCCACATTTAGGATACATCTATTACAAAATAGAAGTGGTGTTAAAAATACTATTCCTTTGATCAAACAGATTTGATCAAACTCTCACTTAGGTGACAACATTAGGAAACACTTTAAAGCATAAATTTACCTTTACCTGCTTGTAATGCAAAGTTTTCATCCCATGTGGCACCTTGAGAAGCCCATCATGTCGAGCAATTTCCAATGTTTTCTAAATTTCCAACCAGTCGTAGTCACTGTTTCCCATTATTCCATTATTATTAACATCAAAAAATCAAGGTTCAGGTCCAGGAAGCCCCACCCTGCCCACATTGCCTTATCAATGCCACAGCTGGCAGATAGTTGGAAAAGGCCACAGCTTTGAGAGCAATCAAGCTCTCAACACAATGAAGACTCGTCCCAAAACTGAATAGGTCGACCAGAACAGCAGATACTGTCACACTGACCAGAGAAAACACTAAGAGCAGCGGCCAATAATGCAGTGAGGCTTTGTGTTATATGGATCTTTGGTTGTATTAAATATGTATACTGTAGATAATATGCTTATTTTACTTTTGCTTGTAAAACAGCATGGGACCTATTGTTACTATGTACTATACTGGAAGAAAGGGTTCTACACAATAGAAATACTGCAAACACTACGGAAAAGGCTTCAGAGTATTTGACTTTTGCACATTCTACGGTGGATCCATTTTTTTTGTATAATTACAAGACACACAAAACAAAATAGTTATGGAAACAAAAATTCCAATATTATAATAGGCATTATACAACAGTTAGTTCCGGTCGAGTAATTTGATTGGACAAGAGGCCTTAACCCTAACCCCAACTAACTCTAACCCTAACCCCAGCACTTCTAGCAGACAATACAGTGTTGTGCAACAAACAAATGCTTATGATATATTCCCAATACACGTCTACACAAAACTCTAACTTCATTTGCACCTAGTAGGCTAGTGACAAATATGGATACATTTGACCTTAATTATGAACGGTCGTCAGAGGAGGAAGATTGGGAAGAAAGTAGCTGAATTTGTCTGTGCTAACCTCAAAGTAGCAGCTAGCCTGCAGTCAGGAAACAGTTTACTGTATCTGTTGCTTGGCAACACTTGGTAGTGGAGTCCAGAGGGAACTGTTTTTGTTGGCGGAGATGAATAAAAGACAAAAATCATCTGTTGTCTCAAATTGCCATTAATTTGTTTATATAACTGTTGTGTAAAAGCAATATCACATATCTTCCTTCCTGTGACCCAATCACAGCCGTGCTGATATATGTGATATTACTTAAATACATTTGCAACTCTCTAACTAATACGGACACACACACTGTCACACACAGAGGGGAGAGAAAGAGATGCTGGTGACCGGCTTGAGTGTTTTCTATCAAATTCCAATTATGCAGTTCGTTGCATTATTATTCATAATTGTGGTGTTCTCACTTTCATCCCTTAAATAGGGAACTACAGAGCAAATCATGGTCCATTTTGACTCATGAAGGAACGCAACATCTTGCTCTTAATTAGTGACGATTCCATATTTTTCTCATATCTTTGTCTGTCTTTTTGGCTGGAGTGCAACAGCGGGGCCAGCCCTATAAACTGACTGACTGACTGAGTGATGAAGTTACACCATTGGCCGGCCGTGGCACATGGCACACCCATACACAGTCCAGCCATATACTAGGTTTTGACCTAGTCTTGTTAGGCTTCACTGCGGTTCGTTCTTCCATGGTTGTGCACATGAACCTGAAAGAATTCTCCACACACACTCAAGGGTGTGTGTGGAGAATTTCCACCAAAACAGAGAGAACAGACCTGACTGCTTGTTTAGAAAGCTTGAAATGTCAGCAGCCATTGAGGTAACAGTGGAGTGACTGGCACTGATCAACAACACTGCTGAACCCCTGCTGATATATTATGTTCAATTTGTACCACGAGCCAGTAAAATATTACTGATCATTCCTTCATAAAATGTTTCAGTCTTCAATTGTTGAGAATCTCACTTGAGACTGAGGAAGGACTCTAAGACTCTGTAGTAAACTACTGCAACAAACAACTACAATATTTTGACTATAAAACAAATCTATGTATTTAGTTATTCCTTAATTCTGACCACTGTGAAGGCTTCCTGCAGAATACACTCACACTGTGTTCAGCCACTCACTGCTGACTGTCACCAGGTCTTGGTGGCCTAGACTAGTCTCTGGCAGACAGGAGTCTGACTGAACATGTGGGAGTGATGGAAACTGATCTTTTTACATCTTTTACAGAGTTTGAACTTCTTCTAAGTACCTTTAGTTGACAAAAATATATTTCTTGAGGGTGGATTTACTGTAGTTCAGCTCTTGTAAAACTACAATTTTTACACAGAAAAATTATCATTTGACCATAAGTGAAGTAAATACTGCAATCCACTGACAGGGAGTGCCATATGTTATGTATGTGTGTTGTATGCTCTATAATTCTGGGCACACACAGACACAAACACGCGCACACACACACACACACACACACACACACACACACAGCGTATGTATGAGAGAAAGGGAGAGAGGGAGCACTGCAGCCAGACGGTTAGCTCGTAGGCTAATAGCAAACATTACAGTAGCTAACGTTAGCTTTTGAACTTTACTATTTGCATTAGCCAAGACTAAAGACTTCCGATAATATTAAACATGTTTGATTTCATCGGAACGTCAAGACGAGAAAAAGACTGATTAAGACAGCTCGGACTGATTTTTCTGACCACCTTACACCAAACGATCGAGATGATGGGAGCACGCCACAACTCTAAACTCAAAACTCTCATGATTTTATTCCGAAATTAGAAATTTGTCTGCGACAGTGAAATCGCTTGAAAAGTTGTTTGGTGTAAGGTCGCTATTAAATGTTTATTCATTTTTTTCTGCATTAGCGTGTCAGTAGACTGCTCTTTATAGTACATTTTTTGATATTTAGAAACTTTTCACTGAATTATTTTTGAAAGCATCTTCGCTTTACTTTTTTCTTTTACATGTTCCTAAGACTTTTGCACAGTACTGTATATACTGTACTTTTTTTTTTTTTAACTTTACTTATTCCAGCAAAGTTTCACCGCTTCACTATATCACAATCATACAGTTGCACACAGCAGGGAGCTGACAAGAACAACCACAACCTTTTACCGTCGGCTACTGAGCAGCTTAACTGGAGCAAGTGGGAGGTTAAGAGTCTCGACCGCTGTTGAGGAAAAGGGTGAGCATTACTCATTCACGCTCCCCGCCCAGATTATTAATAGGGCTCTGGAGATATCTTACCTCCTCACAGCTCAAGAAACTATCTCATTATTAAAGAGTAATTCCACCCAAGTAACAATGCCTTGTTTAATTGAACATGTCAGCGGTGTCAAGAGGACGGAGGAGGGAGTGAAAGATTGCGGAGAGCCGGCCAACGTGATTGCCTCCAGTAAAGCGGCGGGTTGGGCGGCAAAAAGAGAGCTCGCCGACTGTGATGCATTACCCAAACACAAAGACACCATTCAATACCAGGGGGCAGGGAAATTGATCCGCAACTCTCTCTGAGGAGCCATTGTTACTGGCTTCCTCGTATTAAATGACAGAGAAAATAAGAGAGGAGACGAGATGGGGACGGGGAAGAAAGGGAGAGGGGTGAGAGGGAGGGAGGGAGGTGGGTGGCAAAGAAGATGGGATAAGAGGGGAAGGGAGGAAAGAGAGAAGGAGAGAGAGGTTTGAGGTTAGGGGAATGAAGAGACAGTGAGGCAGAGGGAAAGGAGGAGAGGAGGAAGAGGCAGTGCTGGTTGTTGTTGTGGCCCAAAGGCTTCTTCTTTTCATCCTGCTGCTGAGGATCTGGAATGGAAGTCTGGCAGAGAGAGAGAGCACATGTGAACCAGAGAGAGAGAGAGAGAGACCCCAGAAACATCACATGAAAAAGGGCTTCAACTTTGGAGTAACTAAATCCCAATTACAAAGGCAGCTACACAGGCCAAGTCATATTAAGTTGATTGCCAATTAGCAGTGTGTATCAGCTTTAAAGGAGGTCTAACAATCACAACTTTTATATATTGTGTTTTGTCCCAGATCTGCCTGCCTCGTGTTTGATATCAGTGTTTGGTGTTAGCAAGAAAACTCAAAGTGACTTCTCACTCTACCAAAACAGGAGCAAAACTTTGGTGTGAAATAGCGGGCAAACTCGCTCCTCCTGTAATCTAAAATATACCGGATAGCTTGGAAGTGCTTTCATGTTTTCACGCTACGTTTTCCTCTTTGCAAACCTACTCGTTGTGTGTGTGTGTGTGTGTGTTTAATGTGTTTTGCTTGTGTGTGAGGGTGTGAGTGTAAGGGTGCGATCACACTTACAGTTTATTTGTCTTTATTTGTCTGAACCATCATGGAAAAGTTAACTTTGTTCATTAATTTAGGTTCAAACTGCTCAATTACAGGTGAACAAAAGTCACATGGACTCACAAGCAGCTTGTTTATTGGATAGAGTTTGGTAACCTGTCATCCTGCGAGGGCAGAGGCTTTGGCGGCAGGCAGGAGTCAAAACAAATCTGATTCCGGTCTTTGTCTATGCCTTTATCTGCACTCTCCATTTTTACCCTTCGTTAATTTAATTTTGTTAAATAATAAACATTCATCTCTTTACCTTTATACCTTTAAAACATTTTTGGATTGTTTCCTGTTGTTGGTTTCATTTACACTCTCACTCCTACCAATTCACACTGCAGTTCGCCAAACATGCTCTGCACCGATGCCACCAAGACAAATTCATCTGTTGTACTTTGCGAATTGATTGATTCACCATTGATTCACCATGAATTATTTGCTCAGTTTGACAACGTAAAGACAGGAGCACAAAACCTAGCTGTAATGTTTGATACTAGCTGACCGGCCAAAAATGTCCTCACACCAAAGGTCAAAAACTCCAACTGGTTCTCAGAGGGGGAGAAGTTTTAAGTACACACACACACACACACACACACACACACACACACATACAAACACACCCCAACATAAACATCAGGAGAGTTAGGAAGCACATCAGCGAGTCTGTTTGTTGCATATATGAATGAGAGATTCAGGTTTTCCTTTGAGTTGCAGTGGAACGATAGGCCATCCCAGGTCAGAGTAAGACACATGCCAGATGTGAACTTAAAAGCATTTGACTAGATTTGAAACCTCCTATTCATATGTTTTTTTTTGTTTTTGTTTTTTGGCTCATATACGTTTTAAGACAATTAAAACACAAGAAAAACTCAATATTTGCTTTCAACCCTAAGCCTTACTTTTAAATTGAGACAGTAATTACATCAAAAGATCAGTCAATACATTTTTAGAGTGGAACATGTCTCTACTTCAATGAATCACAGCTTTGGGTTCTATATCTAATTCA
>NW_027282238.1:15000-83897 GCF_046629955.1 Centroberyx affinis
CACTGAGATCTCTCAATGCTTCACAACGGGAAAAATCTGTCTTTATCTGTTTTCAGGTTTTCAGTGTCCTGCAAAAACATTACATTCCTAAAAAGGCTTTTCAGGAAATAATGAAAGATTCTTTTTCCCACTGATACACGTGTGTATGACAGTTTAGCTCACATTTTATGGGAAGAGCTAGTAATGAAATTAATTAGTATTTAACAATGCATTTGCAGTATTTAATGGGAATGAAAACCACACAATCATTTAGAGATATTGGTCACAGTGGAACAAGGCTTTCAGAGGGGTGATTCCAATATTTGTTTCCTGTTCAAATTCATTAGCATCTTTCATTGCCTTGGAGAACATCAATTAAATGCTAAAATATAAGACAATATTAAGCTTTATGCATGAACAGAGAATGCAGCAAAAAGATAAGTGGCCTTAGCATAGACAGAAAGATTAAAAGTGGAGAAAAGAGATGAGGGACAGATGCAACAAGCAAGATGATCAAGCCTTGTAGTGTTGTGCATAAATTTCACAAACTGGCATGAATAAAATAAATGGTGTGAGGACTGTGGAGAGGGTTGTGGAGTAACAGATAACATGTAACTGGATTACAGTAATCTGATTACAAAAAACATAATGAAATGGTTTATTGTGGTTGCACCAAATCTAAATTAGAATACATTGTTTGTTTGTGGGGAAACTAATCTTATATTGCGTAATTTGTTTCTCAAATTTGATTATGCTTCTCTCCCCGAGCATCTTCAGCTTCTATAGTTCAATTCATTAGATGGGGCACGTTATTAAATTTCTAATTAGCACATTGTAAATTATTTTAGAAAAAGGTTGTAATTCAAACTGACATGTAGAAAAAACATTTCCTAAAGGACTACTGTATGTGTTTGTTTCCAGAAGCTCCACCTTGCACTTCTTACTGTTGGTTTCTTGTAAAGTTGGTGATCTAGGAATTAAAGTTTCTTCTACTGTTGACCTTATAGCTAGTCGCTTTGGATAAGAGTGTTGGCTAAATGTCCAAAATATAAAACGTAAATATAATCTGAAAGTACTTAAAAAGTAAAAAATATATATATATATTTACTTAGTTTGAGAATTCCAACCTTACACTGCAAAACATCTCTAAGTTAACAAGTTATTACATGTAGTATTGACATAATCTTGATGCTACTGAGTCATCTGTTTTATTTCAATATGCTTCAAGAAAATTCTATAAACAGTTGTAAGTGCATTGCAGCCAAATGAAATACTCTGTTGGCATAGTTTCTCAGTTCTTTAAAGAAAATCAGGTTTTAAGACTCAATCAAAACAATATTAAACTACGTGTGAAGGTGGATCTTAATTTTTTGTAGTACACTGACTAAAATGCAGTGTAGGTAACTGGTATTCTGTAACAGATTACATCTTGAACGCAGCCTTCTCCTTCACCTGTTTTTCTCTGCAGTTCCACCTTCAGCGTTCAGCCTTGGGCTAAGGTTTGAGAAACAGATGGAGAGGAAGGACTTCAGCTCTAAACCTGCTTATCGAGTTAAAGGTCAAGGACAAACTGATCCTCAGACATAGTAGGACAGCTTATTTCTCAGCAGCATATGTGTGTGTGTGTGTGTGTAGGAGAGAGAGAAAGAGAAAGCGGCAGAGAGAAGTAAAGGGAGGGGGGGATGGAAAGACAAGAGAGAGAGAGAGAGAGAGAGAGAGAGAGCTCATAGCCTTGTGGTTAATGCAACAGTGTTGAAGGTCAGCTCAGCGTCGAGGAGAACAGCATATCTTTGGTAATTAGCACTCCCACAGAGAGCGCAGCATCTGTGTCTTACCAAGCCACAGGATGCACGTACGCATACCACACACACACACACTTTGTATTACTATACTTGTGAGGACCTTCACTGACTGCATTCATCTAACCCTAAACCCAAGTCTTAATCGTAAACTAGTCCCTTGAAGACGTGAAAACTGGCAAAATGTCCCCACTTTGCATGATTTTCTTCCTTCTACCCTTGCAAGAACATTTAGTCCATAATACACAAACTCTATACTCATCATTAAATGCTTTCTTCAAATTGAGCGAGTTAAATCTTAATTTACACCAGAGGTTTAACATTAACAGAATTTTGCCTGTTGTTTGACCCTTTTCTGATAGATGTGCAACCTGTAAAAGCCTCTAACAGCAACATTGTAAATATGTTAAAGATTGCAGAAAATCAGGACCATCATCTTATAAATATAGACGAGACTTATGATTTGTGCAGCTACGGGCTGATAGTTGGTCAGTTTGCCTAGGTATGTGTCCATAATTCATAAGCCTTTTCTCTTCATTGACAAAAACAACATCAGAGGTGTTAGAAATGTTGGGAGAAACATCTTTAGTGAACATTCAGATATCACACATTCCCATTGGAGACCCACATGCTAACAAGGCAACAGTAAATACGTCGTCCCCCACAGACGATGCAGTCCCCCTCTGGGCCAATCTGTAACACATACTGTACATCATGCTGTTTTGACCTAATTGTAGCTCCTCCCCTTCGACCAGTCAGTGTCATTTTGGAATACTGTGGTGAGATGCATCATTCCCCAAAGTCTTGCAAAATCCAATTAGCGGTGTCTGAGATATCGCACATGATACAGAGACGAACAGACGAGCGATGTAGCGCCCCCCTTGGGCCAACTGGTATATTCTGAGAATGCATGAGCAGTGGTGAGAACGCAAGGAGACGATCCACAGCGGCAAAAGTGACAAACATGTATGCACTCATGATACTGTAAGGCACTCATGATAAATACAGACACATATTGCTTTTATCTAATGATCAAAACAATATGAGGTCTTTTTGAGGAGAAAAAAAAATAAACGTGGGAGATCAGAATATTTCTGACTTGTTTCCTAATTCCTAAATCCTCTGTGCTTGGCTCCTGTTTAGGGTGAATCAGTATGACGCCAGCCATTGTTTACGTGTGTGTGTGTGTGTGTGTTTGTGTGTGTGAATGCTGTGTGCCATCAATTTAGCTTTCAATGTGGACTAAAAGCCAACATAGTTTTTATTCTCTGTGTGAATGTCTTGTCCTTGTGTACATGTGAACATACTTGTGCTCTGCTGTTTGTGTGCTCATGTATATGACAGTAGCCTATATTTTATGCACACCCATGTGTGCTTTTGTGCAAGATGTGTGTTTGTGCATGTGGGCGTTTCTGTGAATTTGTACTGTATACGTGTGTTTGTATATGTGACTTTGCATCAAGGTCATCATTGTAAACTAAAACGAAAACAAGGTGTTAAAACATTGTAAAATCGAAAAAGAAACTGAAAAATTTAAGCTGAACTAAAACTATCTTGTGTGTAAAACTAATTAAACTAAAATAAAAATGGGATTGTTTTTAGTTTTCACCTCTTTCTATGTGCAGGGTAAAAAGACTGAACTTTGGGTAGCAACTTTTTGACTATTCTTACTTAACACTAATTGAAAAATAAAAAAAATAAAAAACTTTATGATGACCAAATGCACACTGGGAACTTACTAAAACTAAACAACCCCCCCCCCCCCCCTCACACCAAAAAACCCCCCAAAACTAAAATAACTGGTTTGCATGCATGGGTAAACAAGTATACACATGCACACATACACACATGTGTATGTGTGCATATGTATACTTGTTTACCCATGTTTATACATGGGCAGCATAGCTAGTAGTGTCACCTGTCCACATGCATCCATGCTGTGCTACAAAGCCTGTGAGCCTCAGCTACAGTACAGAGGCACATTGCCCTTGGCAGGTAGATGTACAGTACAGTAGATGCCTTAAATTAAACAGAAGTGTTTTCTTCCATCCTGGCCACACTGTGTCAACACACATCGCTTTCAACACACAAACATTGTCCGAGACACAGATGTCCCCCTTTCTGCCTGCAGCAAGACATGATGGAATGTAATGCTTTGAAAGTATATTGACCACAGTGGGTAGTATGTTGTTGTTTGTCTGAAGACCTCAACCCAATAAAAACAGATTTTGCCATTTCTAAAATCACCAAATAGAAAATAAGGCTGGTTTTCTCTAAAAAAAAAAAAAAAAAAAGAGACGCAATTCTTTCGTCTGACAGCAGCGTTGTGTAGTTTTTATTTTGCAAGATGAGCAGGCATCAGCGTTTTTTTGTGGAAAATGAGATGGTTATAGTCTAAAAAGAAGCACATAAAATGCCACAGCTGGGAATCAAAACATACATATGGGAGTCAGTTGCCATATGGTAGCGATGATGTATGCTATGATGGTGATGCATGATGGGATATGTTTGTGACATTAACTCTCTCAACCGGGCCATGTGAAAAAATGAAACTAACCAAAGTAATTTTCTTCAGTTCTGTTTTTGAACATTGCCACACTGTAAGTAAAGCGGAGAGAGAAGGATGTAGTAGTAATGAATGGGCCAAGATCAACTATCTATATATTGAAATACTCAGCATGGTCTAATGCCTTTGTACTGTAAAGACAGACAATTTTCTATATATAAAAACAAACAAACAATGGTCTATATAAAAAACACTTTTTAACAACATATCAGTCACTGTCTCAGCTATAGAAAAAAAACAGGGAGCTGAGTCTGAAAGCTAGCTAACTAAATGACATTAAAATAAAAACAGATGGTATAATATAATAATCTTGGGCAAAATACATTATGGGCACGCCTTTAAAAACTTAGTAAATTTCATCAACTTTGTAAATGTCACTCCTGGAAAAATACGATTTTTGGTCAACTTTGCAATGCAACATTGCAAAACAACAGATGGTTTTTTTGGCACTTGGTTCCAGCAATACACCAACTTGCACATAGAGGCAGACACTGGCAAGTACTTGGTAACATTTAGCTCTGTGTTGGTGTTGAGTAAACAAATGAACCAAGCAGCGAGGAGTCTTTGCTCGGCGCTTTTATCTGCTGCCACACTCCCCACCTCTCTCCTTTTTTCTCTGGCGTTGGGAAGCTGCTGGATGGATCGCCGGTGGCCCCGACGCTCGCGGTCTATGAGAAACCCAGCCAATGGTCGCTCCCAGTTCCCACAATACACCTAAAAAATTGCAGCGTGAAACAGTCCTAATCTGTAGAGTCGAAGAATGCCAAAACTCACTATCATTCCGTGCCCAGAAATTCCTCAGAGAGATTTACTTAAACGCCCTCGTTCCCGCTGAATCAAAGCAAGAGGGGATTCGCACAAACTACAGTAAAGGTTGATTCACTCTGTTTCATCGGAGTGACTTTGATGGAGGGTGGGAAGGTGGAAGTGCTCTTTAGAAGTGGCTTGATTTGCAGTCCTCTCCAGCATAACCAGCCGGTGGAATCGATCCACAGTCTGGAAGGAGCAATAAAACGTTCCTTCTCGACGGTCTTACTCCAGTGCATTAAGCTGTGTTATTCTCTGGAAAGGTATTCTAAATATCAAAAATAATGGAAACACTTCATTAGGATAGTCCAATGTTGATACTCAACTATCAGGTGATAAAAAGTAGATGTTCAATGATGTGTCACTTATTTTGCTGCATCTCTACAGACTTTGTAAGCCCAACCTTAACCCTAATTCTAACCCTAAACCCAAATCTAAGATCAACCTTAAAGGATAAGGCCGGTGATTTTTAATGCATTGCTTACGGTCAACAAATCCTATGAAAATAACAAAATCAACAATGCGTTTGCTCTACTCCCGTTACTTTCTGACTTCCCACGTACCGTTTTTAGCCTTCAACCCAGAAGTAATTGGCTCCAATTGTAAGCTAAAAACCTTGAAATACAGCTCACAAAGACATAGTTTCAATTTTAAAAATGGCTAACTGTTACCACGAAAAGTCAGGCTGTTGTAGTTATTACCAAATCAAATTCAAATGGGAACAAATTCTTCATTACGCCGGGGACTATTTTCGGTGCTACGGAACTACTTTCCTGAGATCGCAAAGTGTTTACAGCCGGCTTATTAAGATGTTTGAGGAAAAAGTTGGTTGGCCCGGTGCATCGTAATGATGAAATATGCTGCCCAGAGCAACGACATGGCTCTTTGACATGTTTTTAATAGTTTTTTTAATACAATGGAGTTCTATGGCTGCTGGGACATGGCTGCATTGGGCACCGGCTACATGGACGAGACTTGTTGGCAAAACAAAATCATTGCTGATTTTGTTATTTTCATAGGATTTGTTGACAGTAAGCAATTCATTAAAAAACACCAGCCTTTTCCTTTAAACCAGACTTCACAATATTGCATCAGCATTGGACGATCCAAATATTGTGTGAAAATAATCCATTCAGATTACAGACATCTTTCAAACAGGCCCTCAAAACCCACCTCTTCAAGCTCGCTTTCACCTTCCCTCTCTCTCCCTTCCCTCCATCTCATGATTCCTCTAGTTTTAACCACCTACTTTTATTCTTGTCTTTTATTTTCTTTTTATCATACATTTTGTGAAGCGTCTTTGGGTACCTAGAAAAGCGCTATACAAGACCAAGGTATTATTATTATTATTACAGATACTTAGAGAACTTAGAGGTTCCTTCTGGGAATACTTTTAAACTGAAAGTGAGAATCAAAAAAAGAAGGGTTAGGGTTAGCAGCAATTTAAATAGTAGCAGGTGTTCTAAAATGTGGCACAGAAGAAAAATTGTATTTGTATGCAAACCTGAAATAAATTTCCTGAACTTTGTAGTTTTTCACTTTTTCTTATCTGTACCAGTCTGAAAGTCAATGAAAGTAATCAGAATACAGAATACTAACCCTAAACATATAAATACTCAAAGTCATAATGAATGTACAAAATATTAGAGACACGTACTCTTTTCATGAACTACACTGATAAGGCGAATCCAGGTAAAACCCATTATCTCTTATTGATTTCCCTCATTAAATCTACAGCAATCACAAAGGAGAAGCTAGTGTAGATAAGGAGAAGCAGACGAGTTACAGAAGGAATCTTTAAGCTCTGAGACAATTGAGATGTGGATTGTGCAGAAGTGGCTGCAACTCAATATCAGGAAGATGTCCCTAATATTTTGTATATTCAGTGTATAGAACGAGTGCTGGTAGTAGGGAAAAGGGGGGGTGCTCTCATGGTGCCCCAAGCAAGAGAGGGCCCTTCAGAAAGATGAGGTGACACTACACTAAATTACAAGATTTGGCGTGGGCCATGTTGTCAAATGGCCTGGAGTATGTGGACAGTCCAACCAAAGTACTGGAGATTAGATTTTGTCGTGTGTCCCTAGGTGATATGCGGGAGAGGAACATAATATAATAACAGATTTCCTACAGAAGGGAGCCAAACACATCCTGCAGGCCAACGTGGGAAACACAATTTGGTTGCAGTTCAATAAGGCGGCCTGTCAAACAACAGTGAATCTTATTTACAGTTGGCTGCAGTTCAGAGAGCCGGAGCCAAACTCGACGAGGACTTGCGTATCACTTTACCATGCAAAACAACTGCTGTAAGAAGCCATGATGGCCATTTTTCTTTCTGTTGTTCCCTGGCAGGCGGATTGATGGTGTTGTGAAGGGATTCATAATGAGCTCTTTCCTCTTGTATTATTCTCTAATCAATCCAGTCTTTTATGGCTGTGCATCTGGAAGTCTGTGGAGTTTTTACTAGAAAGCGGTAAGATGTTCCCCCGACTGCTTATACTTCAATAATAAAAGCGGGTGCCTGGAGCCTGAGGCAGCATATTAACCAGGTATTAGGATCATTTGGGGGACTGTTGTGCAGCAGCTTAAAGAGAGGAGACCATGACCGCACGTTATTGGTTGAACTTATCCTTTGATGTAATATTTTCTGATTGAACGTTGACTGAACACCTTCTTTCTCAGCCACTCACACAGTTACACAGATCCCACCTATTTGTGGATCCATCTATAAAGCCATCAGACGAGAGCTGTTTATCACAGAGCGCTTGTAAACACTGCCAACACTTGAAAACAGGCAGGTTTAAACGATATGGGAGAGTGGGAGCCGTTGAAGGACGAGAGGATGGATGATGCAGAGTGACTGGTTGAAGGCCTTTGATACACATGGGCCAATAGCCTGCTTATATTACTGGGTGTCTGGCAGTGTTGAAGATAGTCATTTAAATACTCTAAACTCAATCCCACCACTATGCTGACGTGACATTTCCATATAAATAAATAATACAACAGTGATTCAACCTATACCCAGTTCAGTTTTTTGTTTGCTGTTCTAAACACAGCAAATGTAAAAGGTTGGTCTTTCCTGGGACAAATCCTGTAGCATGTGTGTTACATGTTATGTAAACGGTATATTTGTAATAAATAGAAGTGAAACGGGTAGTTAGCATGAGCAGTGATAGCCACCAAGGCTGAACAGACAAAGAAAAGAGCGCCACCTATAGAAACTCTAACTTCATCAACAGAAAATCCAAGGCGTCACAGTACTGGACTCACTGTTTGATTGACAGGTGATCTCTAGGAAGTGCAGTGCAGAAACACCACAGAATGAGCGCTTAGCAACAAAGATGTCACCAAAAAAAACAAAAACAAAAACAAAATACAAGGCTCTGACAGATAACCACCTTAAAACTTAAGCTTTAATATAAGCTTTTGGTAGCAGATAATTATATTAAAGTAATGCGTTACTAATATCCCACTTATGCCCATCTGTTTCCAAGCTTCCAAGAAAAAATGTGTGAGAGAGAGAGAGAGAGAGAGAGAGAGAGAGAGAGAGAGAGAGAGAGAGAGAGAGAGAGCTGGGCAGACAGTGGGAAAGAAAGGAGTGAATATAGAACTGGAAAGAATGAGTTAGACAGAAGGAGAATTAAGGAGAAATTTGGGGAAGGGAGAGTGGGTGGGCTGTGTGTGTGTGTGTGTGTGTGTGTGTGTGTGTGTGTGTGTGTGTGTGTGTGCGCCGGGTGGAGGGGGTAGAGACAGGGAGGAAGAGTACGGCAGGTGAATCGTCCCTCTCTCTCACCAGTGGTGTAGTGGGTAATGCGGTTTGACAGGATGGCCATCTGAAGCACGCAGGACGCTGACAGACTGCCCATCCAGCACTGCAGGAGGGCACAACCACACTTGTCAAGGCCCATAATGCTTAGCTGCTTCTCCCTCTCCTCCCCTTCCTCCCTCCCTCTCTCTCTCTATCTATCTCTGTCCCTCTCTCTCTCTCTCCAGTGTTGTCTGTAGAGAGGATAAAAAGAATCACCGGGGAGGAACGGTGAAGGGAAGTGAAGGACGTGCAGTGAAAGCAAAAAGAAAAAAAAGTGGAGGACAGAAGTTTTGCGATAAGGGGAAAACAAGGATCCACCTCCCTGGGAGGCGTTCGGATGGCATTAGAGTTGAGAGGTGTTCTGGGGACAAACTGGCTGAGTCAGTGAGCAGGAGACTCAGACAACAAAAAAGCAGACTCAGTACCTAATAAAGCCAAAGTTGCACAGGCGGTCCTCGATCCTCACCTTGTGTACCGGCACCAGGAAAAACTTCTCAGGGAGGAATAAAGACGGAAAAAAATTATATTTCTTCAAAGGATCACAATAATCCAGGTTGGCGTTCACAACGAGGGGGTTGATGGGAGATGACTTGTCGTTTCTTTGCTCAACTTTGTTTGCCGTTGCAGCCACATCAGACACAGAGGAATGAGAGTGGATGAGATACAAGGGGCAAATTGTGGGTGTTGCAAAGCAATGGAAGAAAACCCGACTCCATCCACCTGCTCTGGAAACGAAGTAGAAATCACTACTCCAGCATGAAAGTGTCTGTGAGTTTGACTATAAATTTTTGGAGACAATGGAGATGGGCAATATTGCCTGCAACATCACTGGGGATAGAATTATTTTGGCTCAAACTAGCTGAACAATCCTTAACTTAAAAATCAATTAAATAGAGTATAACACTTGAACTTGACACCTAGACAAGTGGTTTTCAACCATTTTCCATCAATACCATCAAGAGTCTGGAGGTTTTTTATTGCAACCATTCACAACAGCAGCTCATTTCATTGATTTAATCACCTGCAACCAGAGAGGAGGAACTAATCAGCTGAATCACCTCAACTATTGATTGTGTGTTTGTTCTTTTTTATCTGCTCCTCTGTGTTATAGTTGTGCATTTGTTTGTGTGTACACTTCTGCATCTCTGTAATGCACCTTGGTACATTCTACTATTTATACAGTATGCTGTTTTTCTAAAGCACTTTGGTACAAACTTGCTTTGTTTTTAAAGCGCTATATAAATAAACTTAAATTTAAACCTTTTTGAGTATTAGGATTTCACTAAATTAAATCCTGCAGACTCTTGGGCCTCGATGTTGCCAGGTTGAGGACCGCTGACCTAGAATAACTGCTGCTCTCTAGTGTCCTCATCCCATGTGAGTCCACTGACTTCTCCACTTCTGCGAAACTTGACTCACCCTCCTATGTTCGCATTTAGCAAAAACTATGTATTTGAACTCCAAATGAGTCACGGGCCCTATTTCTGCTGGGCCTCCGCATGGGAAGAGTACCAGTATGCTTCGGTGAGCTTCGGTCCCATGCAGAGCGAGATTAAATTTGGCTCCCTGGCTGTGAAAAGTTGAAGAAATGCTGTTTTACACAGAAAAACCTCAGGTTCCAGAAGGCTGAGCACAGTGTGCCAGAGCCGCAGGACAAGAGCTCAATGTCATTTCACAGCTTTAAGAGAGGAGTGCTGGATGCTGGCAAGGATTTGGGGAAGAGAACAGAGGGAGGCAGGAGGAGGAGGAATCTGGGAGGGGGGGTGGGGGGGGCATAATCCACATACATCACTGGTAGTGTGCACACATACATACACACACACACACACACACACACATACACAACACACACACACACAACGGAGGGGCAAGGGGTCAGCAGTGTGAGCGTGGTTTAATTATGATGAAATATGTGGCAGTGATGTGGAGAGCGCCCAGGTGCATACTGGGAAGACAGGCTGTCACCAATCTGTCACCGGCTGTCGGACACACACTCACTCACCTGCACACACACACACACACACACACTCACACCTTCTCACTCTCAGACAGACAGTCACACTAAAACATACACCCTCTCTCTCTCTCTCTCTGTCTTTTTCACAGTAAAACCATGAGCCTTAAGTGTGAGTCTTCACTGTCTTCTCTTTCACAAAGCAGTAATGACAAAATAAACATCAAATAACTGTGGAAAAATAGTAGTTTAATACTTTTGAACCCATGGAGGAGCACTTTGTTGGGAAACTTTTAATAACTTCCCATGGGGCCAGTGAGGTTAATATCCTGATTTCAACGACTGGTTCAGAATTAATTTATCAAAATAGACTATGGTGTGATACACAGGATGTTAAAAACAAACCTAATCTGCACATTGTGTGATAAAGCACAAATATATGTCAAAACTTCATTATTATTAATTCACTATTCAAAGATCTCTCTGTGCACAATGATTTGGGAGAAATTTAAAATGAATTTCAAGTTAATTTATGAAAACAAATTTCATGTTTTTCACTGTTCATTGTTCTTTTTAGAAATGTAGCTACTTTATAGCAAAATGTATTATCTTTTGCCCAATTTATTTAGGTTAGATTATGGGGGGGGGGGAAATCAGAAAAGGTGGATTCCTTGGGGCAAACATTATCTCTAAGTGTACTTAGGAAGCCCGACTTTATTTAGGAATATGTTCACACATATTCTAACAATGTATAGATGTGTCTTGTAAATGCAAAAAGAAAATTATATTGATTTAATTTTTGTGTCAAACACTAAAGGCTCAACGTGCCCAGCTTCCTTTCTTTTCTTTATAAAGCAGAGCTGATGCCATCTTCAGAAACATGAAGTTTTTGTACCTGAATGTGTTATGATGATTCGTACCTTTAGTAACCCATAATTTTCCTTTCTTTCAGGCTAGCAATTAATTTGAAAGATGAGTTTCCTTTTGGTATGAAACTTACTTTTTTTCCCAGGTTTAGAGAGGATATGCAAAAGGATTTAGACAATACACAGCGGCAAAATCCAAGAAAGAAAGAAAGAAAGTCAAGAAATACAGTAAGACTCTAAATACCATCATTCAGATCTGAGCTTACAGCACACAATGAAGCTTACAGCGAAAATGACTTCCCCTTTCCATCCCTCCTCTTTCTTTCTTTGTTTCTTTCTTTCTTTTACCAAACCATGGGAAATGTTCTCAGAGCACTGCAATGAATGTAAAAGTTATCTAATTTTTAGGACATGGGAGGGGATTTAAACTTGCAAATACAGCGTGATAGAGTAAACATCAAGTTGTTGATTTTAAAATAGTTTATTTCATAAACAATATCTAAATTCACCTCGGGTGGTCACATACACAGTAAGGATATAAAACGCTGTAATTTGAAGAGAAAAAAACAACAAGGATTGGGCATTCCTGTCTGGTCCTTGAGTCGCGGCTGATGAAACAGATTTTAGAGTGAAGATGACGGTAAAGGTCTGGGAGGAAAGGGGCGTGGCCTATAGTGGTTAAACAGACCGGCCTTCAACTGGAGGACGCAGGTTCAAACCCCCATGTCTGCAAGCATCCGCCCTGCTGAAGTGTCACTGAGCAAGACACTGAACCCCTGACCTTTGACCTCTCTGTGGAGGGGGCCAAGTGAAGAGAAAATCAATAAAATATCACATTATTATTATTATTATTATTAACAAGCCTGGGTTGAACAAATTCTGTGAAAGAAGCTGAAAGTAAAAGCAGATTCACATCAAGTTCACATCAAGTTGTGTTCAGACATTTTTTTTTCAAATATTATCGGCAGCATCTGCTACAGTCGCATTTACTGGGTGAGAGAGAGAGAGAGAAAGAGGGATTAATGCTACGTACCTTTCTCATCTTCTGTTTTATTTACTACTCATTTTGTCTTTTTATTATGGATCGGTTACATCGGAAACATAAGATTTTGTTTAAGATAGAGCATGGAGGCAAGCCATCAGTATCTCACAAATAGGCTAGACATGAATAAATCAATTTTAATACTGAAAAGACAAGTTAACACATTTTGGTCCGTCGTGTAAATAGCGCTAGAAAAGATTCACATTGTATTTCCCCCATTTTAAAACAGGGCTGGATAGTTCTTTACATATTGGAAGACCTTCACCCGTTTGGCTAGACTAACGTAAAGTATCTTTAACATTGCCGGATATTGCAAATATTGTGCAAGATCATAGACGCTATTTGTGCAAAGAATTTGTGCTCTTCTACTATAAAAGCTTGAACATGTTTCGGTTTTTCTATATCTTAACGTTTTCGTCTTTAGAAAAGTTCTCCACAATAGGACGACACTAGGACAACACTAAGAAGTCATTTGCTGTATAGAATACTTTTTTCCGTAGATCGTTAAGTCAATTAGAAATGCCTTTTGTTTAAGAATACACCAAAATGCACACGTCACAAAAGCCATTCACATAATGTTAATGTAAAGAAAACACACACACACAGGCCATGGATTGTATGTGCTGTCCGGGCGGGGCGGGGGGCCAGGGCCAGGGGCGGGGTAGGGAGGGGGGAGAAAAACGCAGAAAACATTCGCTGGACCCGATGTGTTTTCCCCCCAAAGCACGTTTTTCTCTTTTCTGTACAGTGTGATCCGTCCCTCCATCCCTCCGTCCGTCTGTCCATCTATCCCTCTCTTCCGGCTCACCAGTGAAGCTACGGTCGGTGAGACGAGACGCCGAGGAGGAATGACTGAGAATTATCTTATCGGTGAGTTGTGCTGGGCTGGACAGTGCTTTGCCATGCTGTGCTGTGCCTGAGACAAACTGTGCAAACGCTACTGTGCTCTTCGTCCTCTGGGCTACCGGCGCTGCTACTGTACGGCGTTTTTTAACTGTACTGTACCGTACGACTCCAGAAGATGGATGGACAAAAAAAAAAAAAAGGCTGTGGATGTGTGTGTGTGTGTGTGTGTGTGTGGTACAAACATTGGCCAGGCAGTGATTTAACTTGGGTCTTCTTCTATGACCAGTCAAACTGTAAACAGTAGTAGTTTTAGTCTTTTAGTCTCTATGTACAGTATATTGAGGAGGAGAGGGTGAAAAAAGTTGGGGTTGGGGAGGCGGACCTGAACCGCTTCTCTTCCCTCTCTCTCTCTCTCTCTCCGCTTTTGAAAACGCGTCCTTCCTTCTTTTGGGGTCGAAATGAAAAAGAGAAGAAGCTGCGACCCCCCCCCAAACCGGTTCATTGTTGTTTGGCTTCACAGCAAAAATGTTTTTTCCTCTTCTCTATTTTAAATTTCTTATTTTGTTGCGCAAGCTTTGAATTCCGATCCGAGACAACAGCAGTCTGTGGTATAGAGTGTATCCGGAGGTTTTTTTGTTTTTTGTTTTTTTTTCGTTCCTTAGGCGCTGACAGATCAGTTGTTATGAGGTAACCAAGGAGTAGATCATACTGAAACACAAGAAGAAGAAGAAGAAGAAACAGGAAATAGGAAGTGAGTCAACAATTCTGTGATTGGACAGGCAGACAGATGGTGACAAAGCAAACATTGCTATAAAAAAACCCAATTTGAATCATCTAACGGCCTGTTTGAAGCGACATAGCATTCAGGAGGGAAGGCATTCAAGCACTGTGTGTGTGTGTGTGTGTACGTGCATGTGTGTGTATGTGTGTGTGTGTGTGTGCATAGTGGTTAAGTCTTCAAACATTTCATTGATCCATAGTTAGTTTTCCGGCTGATTCATCTCAATATTGCTGTCTGGGTCCCTTCCAGATTTAATGGGAAGTCTGTTTGTTTACTTGAAAGTTGGAAAGTCAAAAGCGGACTTTTATGTTAACATGGGCCTCTCAGTACAAAAATCTCCCTCTCCGAACCGCTGCCTATTAAATAATGACATTGATAAGGAGTGAATGGAGAATGAACATGCTTTATTTATCTCGGTCGCTGAAGGCAAAGTTTTACATCTGATGTCTCTTTGAAGAATTAGCCTGGATATAAAAGGTAGGAGGTAAGTAACCGTGGCTGAAAACACAGAAGCTTCTCGATGGGATAATCTGGAGGCTTATTCACACTGAAAGATCCCTCTCTTCCTCATCCAATGACAGTCATTGCTTTATTTTGTAAGCATTAGTAGAAAATCCTATGCTTAGCATCTTTATAGTGATCCTTGGACATTTTGAATTTAGTTATGCTTCTTTACAAGGCTCCATTAGCTTGCAGCTAGCAACACATCCTGATTGTCAGTGGTGGAAGTACTCTGATCCTTTACTTAAATAAAAGTACCAATACAGCAATGTAAAAATACTCTATTACAAGTAAAAGTCCTGCATGAAAAATCCTACTTAAGTAAAAGTACACAAGTATTAACAGTAAAATGTAGTTAAAGTATTAAAGTAAAAGTAGTGGTTTGGTCCCTCTGACTGATATTTTATTATATATGACATCATTAGATTATTAATACTGAAGCATCAGTGTGTAAGCAGCATGTTACTGTTGTAGCTGCTGGAGGTGGAGCTAGTTTGAACTACTTTTTATACAGTTAGCTAGTTTAGTCCAGTGGTTCCCAACCTAGGGGTCGGGCCCCTCCAAAGGGTCACCAGATAAATCTGAGGGGTCGTGAGATGATTTATGGGAGAGGAAAGAAGAAAAAACAAAGTTCTGATACGCAAATCTGTTTTCAGTTTTTGGACTTTTTTTATTGAAATGAAACCATGTGAGGTTTAGAGGGAAAAATCACTATTTGGTGGAGCTGTTAACAACTCATAGACATCTTAAATGTGACCCCGACTACACACTGCTTTTTGTAAGACGTCAAAAGCCAAAAAGGTTGGAAACCACTGGTTTAATCTTTAACAATGTGTTGTATTTTAAAAGCTTGTTATATTATCCATTGTGTCAAATCTCCATCTGAAAAGTAACTAAAGCTGTCAAATAAATGTAGTGGAGTAGAAAGTACAATATTTCCCTCTGAAACGTAGTGGAGTGGAAGTATAAATTAGTATCAAATGGAAATACTCAAGTAAAGTACAAGTATCTCAAAATTGTACTTAAGTACAGTACTTGAGTAAATGTACATAGTTACTTTCCACCACTGCTGATTGTAAATGTTCCATAGTACTTAGTAGTGCCATAGTCCATAGATAACACTTTTCATGAAGTTGTTTTCAAATATTATGTGCCAGGATGAAAATAATGTGCTTCATGACTGTTTTTTTTTTTTTTTCAAATGAATGTAGTTTAGTTAATAGGGTATTTCTCGAATCAATTTGAAGAATAAGTTTTGTGAATTGTCTCCATACTAATCCCAAACTGGCAGCGAGTACCAAGTGAGTGGAAGAACTGAGGGGCGTCAATCAAGACCGAGTCCAGCTGTAATGCATCAGCTGGAACCAGCCTGAACCACGTCAAACTGGATTTTGAAAAATGCTATAACTTTATATCTAGGGTCCTATTTTGGTGAATCAGTGGTGCATGGTGCAAAGCGCAGTCAGCGGCCCAAGGTGCAGAGCGTGGTGACTATGTTTGCTGTTTTCGTGGCCAGAAGCGCGGGGTGCACCTGCGGTACAGCTGGAAACGAGATGGTAGGGGCCGGCCTCAGTCATCACGACCAATCAAATCGCCTCTTTTCCTTCCCTTTAAAAGCAGTTTGATTTGCACTACAGAGCAGTGACAATTTTGAGAGAACAGTCTGGAGAGGAACCACCAAAAAAGTTTCTCCGAAAATAAGGCCCAGTGTCTTTATCTTTGACCACAGACCTGTTCAAATATTGAAAACATGGAATTCCAATAAGACCCGTTCAACAAGGAATGTTAGCAAAGTTTAGCATGAGAATTATTAGCACTTTTAGATTTAGCATTGCTCCGAGCATTATTTGACATTTTTAGGCATTTACCATGGCCTAAAAATTGAAAAATCCTTCCAGGCATGTTTTTTTTGTTGTTGTGTTGATGTTTTTTGTTGTTTTGTTGTTTTTTTCAGTTTAGAAAAGTTCTCATGCAGCTGTGGAAGAGTCGCCACTGAATGCAAAAGAAAAAGCAAATAGCTGATGAGCACCATGCAATGCAATGAATGTGTACACAACAAACCGTAAAACAGTCCAGTAGATTCCTGACCCACACTGTCTGTAAAATTCCTTGATTCAGTATTTCATGATTTCACCAGAGAATCTATGGACCCCCTGACACAACAGCACATGTTGCAGTATTATAACTTCAACATTAATGACCAGCTTTGAGATCTAAATCAGCAATGCTAGTTGGCAAAAAATGTCTAAGTTGTACCTGTGTGTCGATGCAAAATTTCACACATCTGTACTGAACAATAAAGATTTCTATTCTATTCTCTTCTGTTCTGTACGTGATTTATATTCTATATGTAAAAAAGGGGCAACCCTGAAAAGAAAATCCCCCAAAATTATGCATATTATATGACTTTTTTTTTTCCACTCAGCGTGATACAAGGACTAACAGTGTATGACAGCTGAGCATGAGGTGTTTGATGTAATATGAAGCCATAAAAAAGGTTTAGGTTAGTCTTTCCAGTGTCTGTAAAATGCATCTGCATGGGGTGAAATACATCTACATTTTGAGGTACAATAAATTTCAGAAAGTTGGAAAAAGATTTCTACCCAATACATCGTCAAAATTTGGTTATTTGACCACCGACAAAGTGACTGTCGGTGATGTCTGTAAACAGCGTTCACCTGAAAAACAGAGCTTGCTCTCACTGTGTCCCTTCCCTGCTAAAGTAAAGGCTTGCATGAGAGAACAACAGCAAAAATCGCAGATTGGGGATTTAACACTTTGCTCGCTGACAGAACTGTGACTTGACAAGAACAGATCAGCACCTCGCTGACAGTTACTCCAGATTCGAGGCATTTGTATTCATCCCCAAGGCTCCTCCGAGCACTTAACACCTCAGTTCATTTCTGCTGCCGGTGTGAAGAGCGCAAGTTCACTCTGTTAACTCATAAATATCCATGGACAAAGAGAGAGAGAGAGAGAGAGATAAACTGGTAAAAAGTGATGTGTGTGTGTCAGAGAGAGAGAGGGAGAGAGAGAGAGAGAGAGAGAGAAAAAGCATGGTTCCTCCCCGGGGATCTAACCTCCTACCATTACAGGCTCTGAGGACTGGATTCATCATTAGTAGATTTACTTGTAGCCCTTTAAGTTACAGCTCCCTCACTTTACACAGCCTAATTAGACATTAACAAAACATAATATATGCTAAAATATGGGATACTGCAGCAAAGAGGGATACCGGGCATTAGGGCTGCACGATTATGGCAAAAATGATAATCCCGATAAATTGTTAGATTTTTTAAAACAATATTTTAACATTTTTGCACATTATCATATATTTTCACTTTTTCAGTGCAGTATTTCTCAAAGTAGCAGCAGCTAGAAAGTCTTGTTTTCACTCTTGCTGTCTTACTCTATTGTGATCCTTATTTACAAAATTCAAACAATAGATAATTACTACTTTGTTACTTTAGGGCACAGCTACAACCTGAAGGCAAACAGTACAGGAATCTATACTTGTTTGTCGACATCTGGTTTACAAGCAAAGAATCTCCAAATGACAGATAATGATCCACTTTTAGGAACTAAAACAACGATTTCATGTTCAGAGATTTTCCTCTCTAATGTCGGGCTGATCCACTCATTTCCACTTTACTAGTTGCTATGTTTTAACAAAGATGGTCAATGTAAGGTTTTCCTGCCTGCTTCTCCATCTGAATTTACCAAAGTGTAATCAAATCAATTAATCTCAGCTGTAAAGGTAAGATGGTTGTATTTTTTGATACATTTTTGTTAGAGTTTACTTGTGAAAACAGCCAGTTGTTGTGTTACCAACGAACCAGAGTCTATATTATAATCAACCTGGAATTGTGTTCTAACTGTAAAGTAAATCTGAAGGGAATTTGACTTTGCGCTCAACGTGCTCTTCACATGACACATTGTTACACAAGAGCAGACACAATACAGGATGCGTTAATGTGAGGTAACATCCAATTAGTCTGCCTCCAATCAGAGCGCTGTGTGAGGTCTTGTGTATAATGTGTGATGTGAAATGCATACAGGGCGCCAAATCAAATTCTCCTCACCTGTTATGTAATTTTCAGTGAATCTTATTCAATACTCACAAGCTCCTCTACACACTATGAGGCTTCATGCTGACTTTTTTGATAATCCCTGTTTTTTTTATTTCCATAAGAATTAAACAAAGCTGTATGCAAAACATACAGACTCATATATTCTTATATTGCATGTTTCCTGCTGGCACCAAGGAATCATGTGCTGTGTTGTGCAAAGGCATTAATACTTCTTTTTGATTTCCCTGGAGATGTGGTTTTTACTTGGACAACAATATATTCTTCTATATAAGTGATATATTCAGTAATGCTCAAAACAAATAGGGTGGAGAAAGCAAAAAGCTTGTTTACCTAACAAAGATCATGCTAATGGCTCTATTATTTCTGGAAGTAATATTCATTTGTAGCGAACAGATTTCTATATGGTTCCACGCATTCAAACGGTCTGCAAGGTGATATAAATGGCTATACAACATATCTGCTCTGGCTGCACTTTTGACCATTTTCATGTCAAAAAATTCCAAAAGATAACAAGGATTTTTCCATCGGAATTATTCTTGTCAGGGTGGAAAATCCTCTGAAACAGCACTTAAATCACGGGACAATGAAACTCTCCATTGAAACTCAGACTAATGAAATTCTTTTAAGTGGGTTGGCAGCTGCTTAAGGCCTTTGCTTATGAAATACTTCTGCTTTTCAGGCTAGAATCATTTGCACTTCCAAAATATTAACTGAATACTGAATGTATTTTGGGAAACAACATTGTTACTCCTCATCAAAATGCATTTCCAGTGTTTGGGAGTGAACTTCTTCTGACATTGACACTTTTCACTTAGTCATATCTGTTATCCATTCAAATTGCCTGTGATATTTTCTTTCCAAGGGAACCAGAATGCTCTTTCTTTTCCAACAGTGTGTCAGACTGCATTTGCAAATACAAAAGCAATCACAGAGCAAAGTTACAGGCAATTTAATATATTGGAAATATATTGGTTTTCTTTTTGATTTATGTTTAATCCAGTCGGCGTCTCTGTTAGTAGAAGAATAAGGGAGCAGAAAAAAAATCAATATCAAGTGTGCTCTGCACCGTACCCTAGGGCAATGGGCCAACAAGCAACGTCTGCCAAGCTGCTGGTAAAACAAATTTAATCTTGACTGTTGATTTCTCACAAACATTGTAAGAGTTCCAACCCAATTGAAAAGGGAGTAATTCACTGTATCAAGGAGGTTAAAGGATAACATTTGCACTGCAAGGTAATCACCTATTTATTGTCAGTTTAGCCTAAAATGCATAAAGTGATACAGTACGGTGCATTTGAGGAGTTTCTGTCTCATCTACAAGGTAGCATAGCGAGTGAAAGGCTGTTTTAGGTTCAGCTGCAGAAATCAGCACAGAGAATTTGAGTTTTCAGATGCAGGCAAAGTTTAAATACTAGGCTACTCTACTACTACTACTTTAGTATGTTCACATAGTAGGCCTTTATTTGATTCTCTTTTCCAGAACAACTGGCATCGAGTAGTGCTCACTCAAGGAGATGTTGGCTGTTACGGGGATCAAAACTCTGATCATACGGTTAACAGAATAGTTCACCCAAAAGTGAAAATTGTTACCTATATATTGCCTATTCACCCTCATGTCAGTCGAAACACTGGGGAAGTTGGCATGTCCACGTAACACACAGCGAGTTAGCTAGTGCTGCTCCATGTCAGCCTTCTCCTAAACAACAGAAATGGTCAGAGCTTTACTCTTAAGTGTTCCAAAAAGGGCAAAAAAATGACCATAAAATCACTCCATACAGCTCGTGCAGCAGAACTGAAGTGTTCTGAAGCCAAACGATTGCACTGTGCGACAAGTTGTATTTATGAATGTAAAACTCATTAAGTACAAGCTGATGAAGAGGACATGAAGGCAGCAAGACTCTTCCACCGTCTTTGTGAATGTGGAATATCTAGGAGCTAATGAGGTAAATATTGGACTCACAGTGCAATCGTTTGGCTTCAGAACACTTATGTTTGGAGAAATGTTATGGTCATTTTTTGCCCTTTTTGTCTAAGGTTAGACATCTATCTAGCTTGTAAAGAAGATGATTATTAGACCTATACCTTTGTATAACATTTTCTCCCTAAAATAAATTGGGTTTATGTCATAATTTGTGCTAACAAGGGGAACATCCCCTTTCAACTCCTAAATTGCCCCCTGCCTGCCATAAACGTTTTATACTGAGCTCTCTCCTTTTGTGACAGATGCCTCTTGTTTCCTGTTCCATTAGCTTTAAACGTGTGTTTGGCTAATGAGCCGAGGCTAACCTTGCCAGTGTAATTGGGAGGGTGAAGCCGCAGGACTCGAGCTTTGATTTCCCATTAACTGGAGAGTGGGAGGTTTTAATATATGGACGGTGCTAAATAACAACAGAATATGGTGCGTGGGTGTGTTTGTGTGTGTGTGTGAGTGAGCAAATAGGAGGGGCAGGTTTACATGCCAGGGAAGAACACAGAGATAAAAGGAGTAAGAAGACCAGTGAAAAGGTTAGACCCTTAAATGTACAGCAATACAACACAGCCAGTGTAAGCAGCATACAACAACACCAGTACTGCAGATCACATGGGTGAAACCGAGTGGAGAAGTATAACAGCAAATCTGCATTCATCCAACAAACGAAAAAGTAGTCCATCACATTTAACCCTGTGTCCCTGCGACAGAAACAAGAGGTTCAGGAGGACAAAGGGAAGAAAGAAGGTGAGAGGTCGGAGGGTAAAGGTCACTTCAATATCCAGGCAGGGCTTCATTATCATCCAGTGTCAGGAGGAACTACTGCTGAGGAGGGAGAGACGGCAGAGAGCTCACCTGGGGTCAAGGTATAATAGAAAGTGTGTCTGGGTTTCTTAGACCTGGGCAAACAGTGGATAAGTAACTTCTTGAATTTACAAGTCCCCTAAAATCTGCATTTACCCTGGAAGTGAGGAGTTCCATTCTAAACTGAGATATCCACCGTTTGGTAAAGTGCCACCTGCTCTTACAAAATTATTACTGATGTGAAAATAAAACTTAAATAACTGATATAATTATATATAGCTTATCTATCTATCTTTAGAATATTTCTCAAAATGGATATGTAATATTTTAGAGAGTATAATTACACAGTAACAAATGTAAATGCTAAATTTTGATATACAGAAACTACTGATATTGTGAGAGAGGGATAATGGGTACGGATTTTCTCTTTATTTGCACTGGTTTCTTCTTCTTGAATTATAAACAAAACTGCCAATTTTACAAGTAAATACTCACTAAAAATTGATCTCTAGTGATATCAAAACAAACCAACTGTGTCTAATTTCCCTGCATACTATTCCTGTCTGATTGGGTGCTGTAATTTCAAGGTTAAATTATTATTAAATACATTTTGAATCCATAAAAAAAGGGAATATGTCACAATTGCTTTGTTCCACTGTAATAACCTGCGTATTGAGGCATGGAAAAGTATTATAAGTACACAATAATACATAATAATAATGACAATTGTACTCTAGAGTGTGGTTACACATGCCCCATATGTATTAGGAAGATTTTATTAAGTTCTAGCACAGTATTACTGTGTACTTACAATACCTTTCCATTGGTTAATACATTGGCTAATACACAGGAATAAGGCCATTGTAACATGTTACCAAAAAATAAAAGAGATTTAAGATTTATATTAGTGTACAAAGATACCGCCGAGGTAGCACCCCTTACTAGTTCAAATAGTTGAAACTTGCCCAGGTCTGTTGGGTTTTCTATTTGGTCTTCCAGATTGACAAAATAAAGAGTTATAGAGCAATTCCAGTGGATCATCTGCACCAGATAAGCTCCACTGAGCATCCAAAAAGGATTTTAAATCGCCCGTCACCCAGGTGTGGAGGTGAGCCAGAGAGACACTGTGTTCAACCGTGTGTGTCTGTGCACAATTTCATCATGTGGATACACGTGATTGTATGTGTGTGTGTGTGTGTGTGTTTGTGTGTGTATACATCCATCAATGCATGCATGTAAGATTTTTTGTAAGGGCGTGGAGGATCTTTGGGTTGGGGATTGAGGTGACTGGTGCTGGGTGTGTTTGGTTTTGGGGAAAAGAGGAAAAGGAGAGTCAGTATCACAAGGCAAGAAAACCCCATGGAGCAGGTTTCAAGCCAGTTCACTTGCAATTCCACTGATTCAATATATAAATCAAAACTGTAAGTCATTTAATATCGGCTGACTATCCATATTGTCAGTGGCTAATTTTACATGGACAGAGAATTCCGTTCTTAACCCATTTACTCAAGTAACAGCTTTTTAGATGTGTGTAAACATTACAACTTGGTTAAAGTAATCTGGTTAAGCTCATACTCTTCTTATGAGGAAACTGCTTAAATATTGGACTAAACCAGGCATCTAAACTGGTCACTGTGGCATGGAAACGTCTCCTTTCATTTTTGGTTTTCACCATCTGCACAAACAAGCCAAAGAGGGAGGGGGTAGCTGGCAGCCAAACCTTTTCATCTACTTTATAGCTGGTGGACCATTTTATGTGTGGAGGGAACACTTCAGGTGGATGGGGATATTCTGTTAAATGGTTTATTCATGCCAGCTGGGTTACCCAATCGCAGGATAGTCAAGGTTGATGTAAACAGCTTAACCCAAGTATGGCCAATAGCTGGGTTACCACAGGTTACTCTGTATATGTAAACGCAGCCAATGACTTAATTAAGCTGTAGCTGATATAAGAATCCTATCATGGTTTTACAAATTGAAACTAAAGTCCACCTCTTGGACTAGATGGAATTGAAAGTGAACAGAACCATCACCCCGCACCGTTGAGGAACTCACTGCTGCTGCTGCTGCTGCCGCCGCCGCCTGTAGCCTCTGAATCAGCAGATCCAGTCCAAAATGAGCTAGAGCAGGACAGGATGGAGTGGGATGGAGAAGCAAGATGATCGAGGTCAAGCCGACCGTTCAGTTTACACCCACATGAGCCCCGCCGTCCACAACAGGACCAGAAGCCATGACCACTAGCCATGCAGGGCTTACTCCTCGTTTGTGTCACTCAAATAATAAATGGATTTAAAAACGTTTGTGAATTTGTGAGAGCATCCATTATATAAGATTGTTAATTGCCTGCTTTGTAGCAATAATAAGCCCTGCCACTTAACCTTACTGTGGATAAGTGACTGTTGAGACCACGTGTTATGTAGTTAATATATCTTAATCCCCTGCTTGGTGTCTTCTGACAGTTTCTTTGGACACAGTTACAGCTATCGTCGACGTGAAGAGCTTCAAGTCGACTCCAAACTCTTCAAAGATTGATCGTTTTCATCTATTACTAATGTTTTCCTCTTCGGAATCGTAAGAGAGATGTTTCTTGGACCTAAAACATTGGTAACTTGACATTATCCATTGATTCACATATTCATTGGTATGAATATGGATGAGATATGGGCATAAATCCATTGCTCTCATTACTACATTTGTCTTATAATTACTGTTGCTATACCATGCTAGGAGGGAGCATAATACTGTCTTACTATTTTTAAGAATACACATATGACCCACTGTGCAAAATAGTTCATATACTGTAGAATGGATGTATAACTAAGATTTGTTTTGACATGGATGTGTGGATGTACTGTCAAGAGAATAAATGTGTACAGCTTACGGAATATTTTCAGAAAATATATTTTAAAGAATAGTGCTGCTGTCAGTCGACTTATTAAGAAAACTCAGGACATAAAGCGGCATGTCACATTTCAATTCATGTGCAAAAAAATGTTTAAATAAAAAAGGTCAAATCTGGAGTTACACAGTTTTCAAACAACATCAGAAATATGCAATTGATTATATCGCTGTGCTGTATAATGCTCTGTAACTGTAGGGCTATAGCGGAAATCTCATGTTGAAAATGTAAGGGCATCTTTCCTCTGTCAACAGTGACAGCTGTAGCTGTGAAAACGAGGCACCTTTCCCTTGTGAATAAAATTTCAGACTATTTTTGATTTATCAAATAGCATAAACAACCATTCAAATATAACCATTTTCGTGTTAACAAGTCAAGTACTGAGTTTTAAAATCATATTTTTTCATAAAACAAGCTAAAAACCAGTGGAGTGAGGTCATTTCCAATGCCAAATCTTTCAAAAATGTTCTTAAAATGAGTCACATTATCTTGAAAGTGGGGTGAGCTCCTTATTTCAAGATATTGACGGTTGTTTCAAGAATCATTGAAAAAAGTGACACTGCAATGAAAACAAGAAACAATGTCTCAACTCATTGGCAGGCGTTTGTAACTTGTTTGAAAAAAAGATTTTAAGATACAATTCCAGATTAAATAAATTGTGAAGATGTCTACTTGTATCAATACACATAAAAACAGCATCTATTATTATAGCATAATGACAACAGTCATTAACATTGCTCATGATGTTGCTTTTCTACCTGTGTGGTATTGCTGTGATGAAGATATTAACAGCATGTCATGAGTAATTAACAAAGTACCTATTACCTAAAAAGACCAATCAGCAGTTTAGCATGTAATTTGTCTACAAGGGTGGGACATTACGTGTTGATATGTTTAGTCACAGCATTATCACACACATACAAGAACAACTCCATGTTAAAGTTGCAATCCTTTTGGGTTAGGGAATCATTTGCTATCAAAAATCATCTTCTGAGCTACTAGTGCAAAGTTTGGCTGTTGGAGAATGCTATATGTTTAAACTTGTAGCCAAGTCATCAGACAAACTAAGAATAATCTGAGAATACTGCTGCTGATAAGGCAACTGGGCTTCACCAAAAAAATCTTTCAAGCTCAATTCAAGGCTAAGAGCCATATAGCCACAACAGTCCCTCATGGCACATTAATGGATCAATTTCTCTCAGTCTGTATAATGGGCCAAAGACTGTGGGGGCTATATGGGAGACCGCAATGGATCAAGTCAAATTTTCTCAAGAATAATACTGTCCTGTCTCCATTTACTATCACAGAATAAAAGGGCAAAAAAGGTAAGGATTGTACCTTTAAGTGTTTCCATTGATAAGACCTATTAGAGGGATATTTCCAGGTTCCACACACTGCAACAACCACACAACACATGGAACAAGAATCCGTAATGATTAATAACAAGGTTATTAGACATGGACAGTAACATTGTGTGCACGATTATCATATAACACCAGAAAACTTTATCAGAAACATTAGGAAACTTTAGAGAGCTTATGTAATTATGTAACAATGCACAGGCTAAGAACGATTTCATTCAAATAATTCAAAAATGTTATCAAAAGCAGAAGAGCTACCTCCTTCTAATGTGTAAAAATACAGTATAATAAGCAAGATGTGAAGGAGACTTTAACATTTAGCACTTTTCAGTACTTGCACTACTTTTGATCACACACTAAAGCCTTTCTATGCACATTCAAAGTCGTATTTTGGTAACACTGGCAACAATGGCCTCATTCCAGTGTATTAACCTGTGTAATAACCTATGGAAAAGTACATTTGAGTGTTGTAAATACATTATGTATTAAGGAGATTTTCCTTAATACATCCCTACATAGTAATAGTGTGTACTTACAATACTTTCCCATAGGTTAATACACTGGAATAAGGCCATTTTAAAGTAAAGTGTTACTTTTTATTTGATTTTGCCGTTCCATCCATCTGCGATCCACCTATGCATTTGTTTGCAATGTCAGTGCGTGTCAATAATGAAACTAATTCTCTCAACATCTCATGCAAGCCCTTACCATGTATTGCATGAGCAGTAGTGGGCCTAATAATAAAAAATAAGTAGCCTAAAGGGCTTGTATGTGATTATGAGAGAAATGCTTACATTACCCATAGATTTGCACTAGCATTACTAACAAATACTTAAGGGAGGCTAGTGGCAATTTCTATGAAACAACAACACTGATATGAAACCTTCTGAACATCTTAAGGAAATTCACCTAGTCATGTGACTTGGCTGATGATCCTAGACCAAAATTCCTATTCAGTAACATTGTTTTAGTAGTTGCACTGTATTTTGACAGTAACAAAATATACTGTAAGACAAGTTGATAGCTGATTCAGTGAGTGAATATCTACTGTCCAGACTGTTGGATTTGGAAAATGTGAGACAATGCACAATCTCAGCTGTTCCTCACAGTATTAGTATTTACTCCAATAACAGCTCAGAATTTATAGTAGGCCTACTTTTTTACTGTCAAATTGCAGTGTTTCACGAGAATGAGGTAGATGTAACTGAAAGAGTCGCTGCCTTTTCCTAACCTTTCCCCCCTGCTCCTTGCTCCCAGAATTACTCTCAACATATTCTAGTAACATATTCCAATGGATTACTCTAACTCAGTAATCTAATTACTTTCAGATGCTTTTAAATTACTCCAAAATCTATAGAACAAGAAGTTAAACCGTTTATTTGCAGTTTATTGCACATTATTTCCATGTAATTGGAAAGCTGTAATAGTTGTTATTGCTCTATACAAATAAAGATCACTTTAAGATGTGTAAAATGATGCAAAACACCATTTCCCATCAAATTCTGGTATGAGTAATAATATTTTTTTTTCAAAAGTTACTTTTTTAGTTAGTTTTTAGTTTTTTAGTTAGTTTTTTTTTACCCTAATCAGATTAATGTAATCCCTTCACATGTAATCCGATTCAACCCCAACCCGCCTGCCACTGGCTCACCAATAGAGATAGTAGAAGAAGGAGAGGACGAAGAAGGACAGCTTGCACCAGGCCTCCTTCAGGCAGAACTTGAGCGTGTCTCCGTTCATCACGGACGCCGGGTCGTAGAGCAGCTCCTTAGTGTCCGTTGGGCTATGGAAGTACCTGCCACAGAGGGCAAAGACCACACCGCGGGTAGTTGACCCGTTCCACACCCCGGGGGAAGGGGGGAGGGGGGAGGGAGGCGGGGGAGATGATGGGAGGAAATGGGGAAGGAGATAAGATGGAAAAAGATGGCATGATGAGTTAGGCGGACACCATCATGCAGCAGACCCGGGGCGAAATCGTAGTTGAATATGTTTGCGGGAAACTGGGGAAATATCCCGATGAGGAGCGCTTGGTTTGCCTTATCTTGCAAGTGGCATTTCCATTCTTTTTTTTTTTTTAGTTTGTTTGATTGTCCAGCAAGATAAACAAAGGGCGCCATGCCAAGATCAAATATTTGAATGGATATTCAAATATATATTTTACCCAGGTCTGTCATACAGGTATCAGGGCTCAGGGTTCATTCTTTGTTTCTAAATCCAGCCAGTTCAGGAAATGACAATTTCCATGCATAACAAATTATTCTAGTCAAAAAATGTTTACATTATTTCCTCTTTCAAATTACAGTAATTTATCACCTGCTGACTGAATTGAAACTTGAAGACAAAATCCACCCTATAATAGAATTTGCATATGTTATTGCTTTGCTTTTAGCATAATCAATATTTGTGAACACAAACAACTCTGTCTTGAAGCTATGTAAAAAAAAAAAAGTGGCAAAGCTCTAATCAGCACTGTCGCCAAAATGCAAAACCTGGAGGTGATAAATAGCAGACTGGGTTTGTCGAATCACAAGATGTTTCCTGGAGCTTTTACATACAAATGAGACTTATTTCACTGGGGCTCTCACAATTGGGAAATGGAAAATGTGCCATACTGAAAATATGTACTCAAACAAAATCACCGTGAGACGACATCAAGAGGGTCTGGCCTCTGCTGTCTGCAGCTGTGTGAGAGCGTTTTTATGTTCACAAACACTGACTGAACCTGCAGTTAATTACCTCCGCCAAGGAGGTTATGCTTTCGGTGCTGTTTGTCTGTTTGTTTGTCTGTTAGCAGGATTACGGAAAAACTACTGTCCCGATTTTCATGAAACTTCGCGGAAGGGTGTAGCATGGGCCAAGGAAGAACCCATTAAATTTTGGAGCGGATCCGGATCCGACTCACGAACAAGCAATAATAGCACAAACCTTGGCGGAGGTCTGCGCTCTCCGAGTGCCCTTCTAGTTATTTTTTTAGGGTGAACTTTGCCTTTAATTGACCCCAATGCTGATACAAATGAATTGGATTCTTTGCAAATGATGGATTATATTAAAGTAAAATAATGTACATAATGGACCAGGTGCATAAAGACAGCGGGCTCCTGGTTTCAAGTCATTCGGTCCTCACTGCCCCTCCTAGAGCATTTCACATACACAAACATTCAACTGTGATGTTGGATGTTTTGAACTGAATGGTGTGTGAAGTCAAACCAGGAAGCCGCCACCTTTATGCATGTGGTCTATTTTTTTCACGAGTCAGGCTAATAAATGGTTTATGCATGCACATACTGGTTGTTCATAAATTAACTACAATGTACATAGTTGTTCATGATGTCTATCTGGGATCAATAGATGACTCATGCATGTATGATGTATTCAATCATGTTTGAGAATGTATTTTAATGTATTTTGAGTGTGATATAGGGGTTTTGTAATGATTCACTTAATATATAATTCCCATGTATTTCAACAAAAGATACATGCTCAAATGACTGATAATGAGATACACATAGTTTGCTAATAGTTAACAAACTATTCCATAAAATCAGCTTATAAACATTTCAGTATAAAACTATTGATATTCATTGCTCCATAACTCCCCCGAGAAAAGGTGAGACACAAGAGAAAACATAAACTGTCCAATCATGTGATTTAATGTGCATTATCACACACACACACACACACACACACACACACACACACACACACACACACACACAAGTAAGCATGTACGTAGAAACATATGCATTTGAACAAACACGTGGCAACACACACAAAAACGCATGAACACACTCTTGTTGCTTCACCTGGATGCACGGACAGAAAGCAGTTCACCTTTGAGACTATTCTAACCAAACACTCACACACACACACACACACACACACACACACACAAGAAGAAACTGCTTCAGCCAGTCTTTCTTGGAACTTCCCTTCGCACACCCACGCACATTGTGAGAGCTATTAATCCGGCAAAGGATTTTAAGAAACAAAACATGACGTCCCACTCGGGCGAAAACCTTGCATCTCCAAAATCTCAACTTTTTAGGACCTAAGAAGAACAACTTGATGACCATTCAATTTTCAAGTTTCACATATCACACTGGACAGATGGACCCAATCCATAGACCACTGCCCCAGCTACTTTTCTATAGCCAGCATTTGAAACTTCTTTCTCTCTCTCTCTCTCTCACACACACACACACGCACACACACACACACACACACACACACACACAGAGCAGACCTGCATGTTGCTGTGTCACACCTTGAGCCAGTCTAAACATAGGTGGTGCCTATTTGTCATTCCTGCCAGGGGGTCAGCAGAGATATCACTGTTGGCCTGTAAACCAAAGCTACAGCTGATACAGTCCCGGGGGAGAAGGGTGTGTGTGTGTGTGTGTGTGTGTGTGTGTGTATGTGTGTGTGTGTGTGTGTGTGTGTGTGTTGGGGAGGGGTGTATGTCAAGCAGCTGGATTACTCGGGTAACCAACAAACTCTAAAAACGGACATGAAATAACTTCTTAAGCGTGCTCCTGATGAGAAATCACCAGTTGGTATGGCTCCAAGACATCCGTCAGAACCAATGTACAAGTTTATTTTGACAAATTATTCAAAACACTAGGAATTACATGTGAAGATTTTGAGCATTTTGCAGGCTAACTGGGCAATCTGGCTTTTTGAATCAGCCCCAAGGAGCATCTGTGAACTCTGCAGAGCATCGCATGGACACACACTCACAAACACACACACACACACACACACACACACACACCCATCTACGTAGCTATGATCACGTATGCACACTCTCTTTCACCCTGTAAACCCCAAAGTCTCTCTGTGTTAATTCAGCTCCTCATTATTATCTCCCTCCCTCCTTTCCTCCCTCCCTCCCTCCTTTCCTCCTTCCCTCTCCTCTAAATCACCTTGTCAATATTAGATCTCTCCCCCATCACTCACTCTCTCTCTTTCTCTCTCTCTCTCTCGCCTCACTGTGAAAAGGAAGGAGAGAGTAGCAGGAGGCATCATGGACAGCCTCCTGCTACTCTCTCCTTCCTTTTCTCCATCTCTGTTCTCTCTCTCTCTCTCTCTCTCTCTCTCTCTCTCTCTCTCTCTCTCTCTCTCTCTCTCTCTTCTCTCTCTCCCTTCCTCTCTTTCCTTGTCTTCTCATCTCTCAGCTGTGCAGGGAGCAGCATCTGTAGCCAGTGGGCATCTGGCACAATCTCCAATTAATGAGACAGCAAGATGTTTTTCTCTTCTTGGTTCTCCTCTCTCCTCTCATCTCCATGCTCCTTCTCTCCTCTCCTCTCCTCTCCTCTCCTCTCCTCTCCTTTTCTCTGATCTATTCCCTTCTCCTCTCCTCTATTCTCCTACCCTAATTTTTTGTATATTCTCTTCTCTCGTTTTCTCTCCTCTTCCTTTTTACTCTCCTCTATTCTCCCCATCTCTCTTTATTCTCTCCTTATCTCCTCCTCTTATTCTGGTCTTTTTTCCCCTCCCCTCACTGTGTAACTTCAACCAGCTGAGCACAAACCAATCAAGCGCAGCCTGCCAGTGATCCACGTCAAAACCTCACCAACAAGAAGAACAGCAAAGACGAAAAACAGAAAGAAAGGACAAAAAAAAAAAAAAACAAATCAAAAAAAGAACTGGAGATCTTTGACAGGTGACCCAATTTCTGAGTATTGCCGTTCAGGGCCATCAGATGTGTATTGATGTCATCTGCAGCTTTTCAATGAAGGTTTTTTAATTTAAATCAGCAAACATTAATCTTCTCCACTACATGCCTAGCCTTAACCTTTTACCCTAACCTAAACCTAATCCTAATTCTAATCATAAACCCAAATCATGATCTTGAACTAACTTTAACCTTAATCCTTACCTGCCAACTCTAACCCCAAGCTCTAACCCTAAAATAGCCACTTAAATAGTGAGGACTGGCAAAAAATGTCCTCACTTTGGATGTTTTTCCTCATCCCTCTATCCAAAGCGTCCAAAACCACAGGTGAACTCTGAAGGTCACAGCAATTCCTAACGTCCGCTATGGGCTCCAAAAAGACTCCAAACCGCCCAACTTCATGCAAGTCAGTGGGACAACAACCCAACTTCTCACAAAAAATATAGAGTCAGTACATTTTTTCAACATGGTTATGGTCTCAGTAGCTTTCACTTCTTCTAATGTGTGCCATATGGCGATTTGATCGACAGGTCGCCGATTTTGGGCCAACATTAGGCGGTGATGTGGCTCTGCAGACGTCCCAAACTCCACCCTCAGCCTCACTTTGGCTGCTCCGGCTCCAAAAAATGTCAACATGGCACCGACTATAAACACAATCTCCAGGCTTCAAAACGGCCCTTCAGAAACCAATGGGTGACGTCACACTCACTACGTCCATCTTTTTTTTACAGTCTATTCTCTATCCTTGTGATGACATTTGATCCTCATAAGCCTAGAAATACAAGAACACACACACACACACACACACACACACACACGCCTATGGTGGATTGGATAGTTACCTCCATGTGTTGTAGAAGAGCAGGGGGATGTTGAGGCCCACAGTTAGCCACTCCTGGGCGCACAGGAACATGATGCAGAAGAGGCCATGGATGGAGTATTCTGGTAGCACCAACTACAGAAGAGGAAGGAAAGGAAAGATAGGAGAGAGAAAGAGGGGAGCAGGGATAGAAGTTGATGCAGGGAGAAAGAGGGGGATTGTAGAGGGTGAAGCAGGAGAGGAAGATGGAGAGAAATATGGGTGTTAGAGCAGGAAAGAGATACGGAAGGAGGGAGAGGAAGAGGAGGATGAGTCAGAGAGAAGAGAAGCAGAGGGAAGAGACGGGTTTGATTGATTACTCAGATTTTAATCATTGATAGAAAACTGAAGAACCTCATAATGACAAGAAGCAGAGAGCCAGGCGTTCTGCCAGAGCGCACAAACACCAACTCTCGGGCTTGGCTCTAAATCTTTCCCCACTAGCGCCTCTTTACTGCGTTGCTGATGATACATGAATATTACATGATGAGACTGCAATATATTTTAATAACAGCGCCGTGTCTTGTGCATCGATGTAGATCTTAGAGGTGCTGGCAAAGTGCAGGGAATAAATGTGCATGAAAACTGTTGGTTTACTGCACACTTAACCACTTAGGCCAACTTGTTGAAAAGATCTGTCTCATTAATTGGTCTATGAGTGTTTAAGTGCTTTTATAGGAAGCGTATTTTACTGCCATGGCATTTTCTCTCTCGCACTGATTTTGTCCCTCATTGGTTTGCTGGCAATGTTGCTGATACTTGAATGTGAACTTATTCTACTGATGTACTCATTGTACTGTAAATTGGAAAGGGTAAGAGTGTCTGCTAAAAATGAGTGTTTAAGTGCCAGGAAGTAATTGTTAAGTGCAAGAAAGTTTGGCAAAGGTACAGGAGCAAGAAGGTAAACAGTGGAAAGACTGATCTCTCTTTGAGTGAGATAAATGGCAAGTGCAGATATTGCTGGAAATTACCATACTGTCCTTTTTATCTATATATAATTATATATATTATATATTTCAGAGGCTTTCTCAACCTCCCTTGCACACCACTCTTGTTCTAATATGATCACTGTATCTGCATGGAATTGAACAAAATGAAAACCAAACTAAACTTAGTCAACAGATACTCCATCACATACTCATTTCAATGCCCACAGGTGTAAGAAACACCTCAAGCATCATCATTAGCATTCAAATCCTTAGCATAGCCTATATTTAGCCACCGTAAATCTGTCTAGTGTACGCATTCCAAGCGGCTGAATGCCTCCATCTAGATTACGGAGAGCTTAGCTCCACAATGGGAAACACACTGATGGCAGGGCTCCACCAGTCATTATCATAATAAACTCTAGGACCAGGCCCTCCAAACACGGGAGGCTTGAGACGACCTCCTGGCAACCAGGACGTGTGAGATTATGTGTGAGAGTCCTTAGGAATTCTTATCCAATCCCCCCTCCTTCCCACCCCCCTCCCCCCTCTTTAGCAACAAGCCACATCTTTCATTTTCCAACTCTCTGTGAAATAAAAACCTGGGAGTAAGTTAAAAGAAGCTTACAGTATATCTGCACAGTCATAATAAAAAGCTTGCACTTTGGCTCAAATGGAGCTTGGTAAATATTGTTTGAACGATTGTTGGAGGTGATGGTTTGAATCAGGTGTGCAGGTAACGCAAAGTTCCGCCACTCAACGTGTTGCAAAGATAGATAAAATGCACCTTAAAGGGAGTGACAGCAATATTTACAAATGTGTCCTTTTTTATTAAATGTCACTGGTGTGTACTACACTAGTACTACAAGATTTGAGCATTCTTAATATTCAGTAAGTGTAATAAAATTAAACTTAGGGAGCATTTTCTAAAGTGATACAATTCAGAAGGGCTGTGTGGGCGTTACCTTTGCCCATAGGCTGTTAGTATCTGAAAATAATGTCACTTTTTGATAGGATCACACTCCTTGTTATAGTCATTTTTCAATCCCATCCCACATAAAACAGCTGCTGGGATCTGGGAAATTCATCAGACAGGCTTCTCTCAGCGTAGAAATTACTTCAGTTTAGGCATAATGTTGCACAGTTCAGTGTTTTGAAGTGTTAGTCTAATTCACTTATGCATCATCAGTCTGCATAGTGCTGACCGAGGTGCATGGACATGTAGCATACCTTGAGCATATTAAATGACACTCAATGGCATAATATAGTACCTATGTACACTTACAACCACACATCGTGACAAGGGGAAAGAAGGGGTGTGCTTATGTATTTGTGTATGTGTGTGAGTGTGTGTATGTGTGTGTATGTGTGTGCGTGTTACTTTAATTCCATAGAGATCTTATCCTGTCCTGAGCATTGTGGGAAAAGCGGTGCATTCAAGCCCTTATCGCTACACAGTTACCCTGTTAGAAGTAATGTATGCATTATTGGAAAAAAGAAAAACCTTTTGAAATGCTTAAAGCATGAGGGGAAAAAGTGGAGACAGACAGACAGACAGACAGACAGACAGAGAAACAAAAACTATAGTGTGGGAGAGAGAGGAGGAGGCAGGGCTGTTTTCAAGAGTGAGATGAAGAGAGCACGGTCATTGGAGAGATTTGCTCTGATTTGTCATCCAGCAAAGTTTAAGTGGTGTTTTGCTTTTGTAGAACTCTTAACATGTAAACTTCCGCACATTCCCCAACATTTTAACAACAAGTTGAATAGTGTTGGACATCTTGAAACATCTTGAAACACGCCAGAAACATGTCTACACCGATTCTAAATTTAGTCCATTCACCATAGACTTAGAATGGATCATCATTGATAATTATAAGATAAATAAATAAAACCATAGCAAAACATACATACAACAAACATCAAAAGAGGGTTATATAAACATAAACACAACCAAGAGTTACAACAATAGAACATCTTACAGTGATAATATTTGAGATTCTGCTTCTTCTTATACAGTATTTATTCCAAACAAACCACTTTTCGCTCAAACTTTATCAACAGCAAATCCAAGGAACAAGACGTCACAGTACTGGACACGCTGTTTGATTGACAGGTGATCTCTGGGAAGTGCAAGAGCAATGAACGCTCAGCACCAAAGATCTTACCAAAACCTAAAAAAATGAGGACGTCGCAGATTACCACCAATCAACAAAACACGTCTAGCCACACTTCAAGGGTCTTTGACCAATCAGATTGTTTGGCTGAAACCGCCTGCTGTATTAATCCCTACAAACACCTGAATAACCCCAATATGGGCGGGTGACTCACCTGAGAGCTATGCGTGCTAAAACATGAAAATGTTCTTGTCTAGTTCTAGAAATCTAGCTTTTCAACGCTATAGTTAATGCTATTCACAAAGCAAGCCCCTTCACCACTCATGTATATTTAACAGTCTACGGTCCAACACATTATGGTCCCATTCTGAGCCGCCTGGCCTTGAACATTATTGTATATGCTGCCATAAAGAGGCGGTGTTCACGATGCATTATTCACATGGCTACATGCCTCCTAATAACAGAAAAACACATTTTCACCGAATAGCTCTTCAACCGCGGGAGACGAGAAAACTGCTGCTCAGACAAATACTAAATATATCCATTTGCTTTCATGCATATGGTAGAGACACATATACAGCATGCATGCACATACACACACACACACATATGTACACGGATGAGAGGACACATGCACACATATGCACACACACACACACCCCCTCTCCCCGCACACACACACAGAGACACTCCCCTCCCCACACAGACAAAAAGCTCATTAAAAAACAAATAGTCACACAAAGCTTTACATTCTGTCCCCCTCTCTTTCCAATCCCTACTGTACGTTGGCGGAGAGCACTCAGTCGAAGGCACAAACATGATCCAGAACAACCACGCTACACTCATAAAGTACATAAAGTACATAAAGCATGAGTGGCGAAAACACAACTGTCGGTCGTAAGCACGGAAAACATGATGAAAACAGCCTCCTGTCCCCAAGAAGGCTTGACTTGACGAATGTAAGATGGTTAGAAAGCCATGTTGTAGGACAAGGGGTTTTGTTAGGAAAGCATGTAAAGGTTTAGATACTAGTGTATACTGCATGGTTTTGTCACCGCCCAGCATCAACGTGTGTCATGTTTTAAGTCATTATCCTGTAATAGTCAAGCACTATACCAGTGATTCTCAACCTTCACAACTTCACATCAGAGCAGCGGACCCCCATTTGATGAGATTTTGTCTCTCAGACCCAAATCTGAGAATATTTTTATTGTTAGACATGATTTTTTGTTCCATGACTATCACTATTATAGGTAGAGAGATAACAGTGAAAATATGATCAAAATAGTCATTCTTCTACATTCTCTAATTGCGTTCTTGTAAATTAAATAGTGCTGAAGTTTAACAATTCATCAATTTGCTGGGGACCCCCTGGAACCCCCTAAAGGACCCCTGGTGGTCCCCGGACCCCATGTTGAAAAACACTGTACTATACTATACTCCCTTTCAAATTACAGCCTTCTTGTAGCTGTAATTGCAGTAATTACACTCAAATAAAATACATGGTAAATTATGAAATGTTATTCAGTTTGAGCAGAAAGGAGAATGGCCACTGGCTCCATTTGCACTTCCAACAATCTGACCAGCAAGTGTTCAGTCAAGGTCAGCTGAATGGTCAGGCCTAATTTTAGGAACAGCTGATGTGTCAAAATGTTACATTTTGACACATCAGTCAATTACATTGTATTCTATGAAAAAAAACAGGAGCTGTGTTAATAAAGTGTTACAAACATGCTAGACATATTTTTTCAGTGTCATCACCTAAGCCCCTCCAGGTCCAGGTCTTGCCTTATTTTTTTTCCCACAATCCCCCTGAGCATTATGTTGTTGTTTTTTTTCATGGCTCAGTTGTGAAAATACTGTATGTTGGTCCCTGTGACAGACATATGGAAACACACACACACATACACACACACATACATTAACACAGAGAGTACCCCAGGATGTAAAAAGCGGAAAAATTACCAACAACAAATGCAAATCAAACAATTATTAAACTAAGCGGGGCACTGCTGGCGACCCTGCAGTGACTTCTTACAGTATAAATGCTCACCAGAGGTGTGTGTGCGCGCGCGTGTGTGTGTGTGTGTGTGTGTGCGCAAGTGTGTGTGTGCTGAAGCATATGCATTCAATTTCCATACAAATGAATAACAAACTATTTTCTTCCTCTAATCGCACACTGTCTGAGCGGATCTTTTGAAGCTGTGTGTGTGTGTGTGTGTTTGTGTGTGTGTGTGTATGTGTGTGTGTGTGTGTGTGTTGACAGGGGGACCCATCTGGGACTGCGCCTGGCTGGGACTGGAGATGTGTTTCTGTGGCTGGGGCGCCCGGGGGCCGCCCTTACACCCATCTGATCCACCCAGCAGCTTCGCTACTGCAACCCTGACAAGGGTTCATTCATGTGGGAATCTATTTTTTGCTTTCCATCCGACTCAGTACAGCCATCCTACAATACACAGTGTCACTACTGGACACTCTGCACAGCTGCAGCTCTACTGTATATGTATGTATGTATGTATTTATGTATGTATGTATGTGTGTAAATCTATATATAGTTGCTGGATGTTTTGCACTGTCCCCTTGAGTTAAAAGCTGATGTTCCTGTACCATGTGTGCCTGTATATACTTATGTTCAGTTATGTAGTGGAAAATGAAAAAAAGCAGCTAAACTATGAACTCCAGTAAGTGTTCATCATACAGTACAACCAATGTAAAGAAAAAATTCACGATTCAATACGACCACGATACGATGTAATAAATAGAAGTACAATAATAACAAAGTGTGACCGTGCAGAATTATGTTTATTTCTGAGCCATAAATCTTTCTAGCGGTGGCATTGGCTTGCTAGAATGTAAACAACAATTTAAAAATGTCATTACAAAGTGCAAATAATATAATTTCAGTGGAGAGCTAATATTGCGATTCATTTTTCTGCCCCATGATACGTATTGTCACATTTTTGTGTTGCGATATATTGAATTTCGATACATCGTCCCATGCCTACTGTATTGCCAAAAAGCATTAATTCATGTTTTTTCCCCTATATTCATATAACATAATACTACTTACTGTAGTATTATGGAAATCAGCCTGAAAAGCTAGGTAAACTCTATTTACCACAGCAAAATTGTCAGTGTTAATTTAACTCTGAGAGTTTAAAAGTCAACACTATGCCAGCATTTATATAAATCCACATCCATCAGAGTTAATTGAACACTTTGTAGGTTTTGAACAGCCGCCCCAGAGCAAATATCAGCTCTATGAGTGAACAAACAGCTCTCAAATCAACTCGTCAACTCAAACTAATTGTCATTGAAAAACCAACACTTATTCACACTGGAAAATTTGCTGTGCACAAACAAAAAGTTAAAAGTAAAGGTAAAAGGAGCTTAGCTGGGTTTACTCTCCACTACATTCCTGCTTATGCTCCTATGTTATTTGTTGATGTCACCAAAACAAATTTCTGTACCTCTATTGTACTTGGCAACTGAGATGAATCTGATGGTGATTCTACTTCAAAAGAAATCCACAATTTTTCTTTTTTATTCAGAAATTTCTGCTTTGCCAGACAGCATACAGCAGCAAGCGACAGGAAACATGGGGAAGAGAGGAGGTGACACGCAAAAAAAAAAAAGGGCATCAACCAGATTCACATCCACAATACTAAAAAAAATACACAGTTTGCGTCTCGGTCTGCTGAGCCACCAGAACACCCTGCAAAATCTGGTATTTTTGCATGAATTATGTATCACGGTGTGAGCAAGGAGCAGCAGGGTGAGAGAGAAAGAGGGATGAGGTGCGAAAAAGAAGGAAAGCAAGGGAAAATGAGAAAGAGGACAGCGAGGAATGGGGAGTTACAGCTTTTTTAGTAGAAGGCATAAGTGCTGGGACAGTCGGTGTTTTTCACTGCTGATTCATCTGGAGTGTGGTATGGATTTTATATCAAAAGCTGAATCTAGCTGTGACAAGTCTGACCGGGAGCTTTTAACTCTGGGTCTTTACTGGCTACAGTCAACAGCAAAAAAAGGCCAAATCTGGCTCACAATACCAAAATATGCCTCTATAACTAGGTTGCTATTCTGCAAAATCAAATATTTTAAAATGTCCTGTTTTTAAATCCCACTCTATAATTGCTCTATATTCGTAAAAACCCCACTAATCATCCCCTTACTGACTTTTTATCATTTTCTCTCATGTTTTCTACCTTTTTTCACTCTCAAACTGACTGACTCAGTGTTTGAGACAACAGCATGTGACAGCTGAAGGTGTCTTACATGTATTTTAAGGATGTGAAAGATTTGCTCACATTGGCAATGCCTGTAAACAACAACCTGAGCTCTTATTTCAATTTGTTTTACTAGCACTTCTCTCACAGGAGTGTTGTCAGGAATGCCTTACACTTGCACTGCTTATTGTTGGTTGCTTCTGATATTGAGGATCTAGGAATTGAATCTTATTCTACTGTTTCCATAAGAGCAATTGCCCTTAATGTAAGTATAAATGTATAGGTAAAACTCCCCAAGAATCCGGGAAATATGCTGCATTCATTAATTTCTCTCTGTTGTGTATCAGTGACATACTGTATCTCTGAGAGGCAAATAAATTTAAAAAAAGAAATAATAAAACATAGAACAAATACAGTATCTCTCCCCTTTTACCATGGCCTGAGTGATTGCTGCATTCTGATTGGCTGGAAGGTATCCATTAATTTTCCACAACTGGACACAGCCATCTTATAGCAATCTTATCACTGTTTAAAATGAATGTGGCTGGTGAGGTTTGAGCGGTCCACTCCAGCCATACACACAGAGAGAGAACAGTGTGCAAAGAGCAGTGTAATCTGTCTTTTCCTTGGTATCTTTCCCTGCAGTGATAGTTCAGCTCCCCACAGAAGAAGCCAGTATTAACACTCTAACACATGGGGCCTAGAGCAGGATTGTTTTTACGACTGTTTTACAGGTAGTAAAACAGTCGTAAAAACAATCATCTTCCTCAATACCATTTTCTGCTCATGCTGATTGGTCCAGCTTATGTCTCTTATACTTTTCAGTAGTGTGATTGGTTGTGTAAGTCCCTTGTGTGAGCAAGGTAACATAAGGCCTATGAGACACTGGTATATGCTAAATAGGTCTATACTGTATAGATGCAGTCAAATTAATTTAGCAGCACCTGGCATACGTTGAGGCACAGGTCAGCGTGTTTCTGGTCTAGTTAGACTGGATTCACTGGTGTTTGAGGCAGGATAAAGGATACTGTAGCTAAAATGCACAACAATTGCAATTTAGTAAAAGTAAAAGTGACTGACTGACTTTTCACGACTGGGTTTTTTGCTGGAGTGGTGACCTGTGGTGAGGTTGTAGTTTGGAACTGCCTCTAAATTACCTCAACCAGTCTCAAATAACATATGTGGAATTGAACAGCTATTCTCTGTTTGGCCTCCAGGAGGCGCAGTGACACCTCTCATCCCTCATCATGTTGCCATCTGCTGGTAAAGTGTATAAAATGTTGGCTGCAGAACGAATGAGCCAAGCTTTAAAGGACAGCAGCACATTGTAAAACAGATTATGTAATTCTCCATACAAGATTAGATGGTCAGTTTTAGTGATAGTACATTAGAACTAGTGCACTTTTAAAAGTATCTGCCTGCAGAAAATTGCTGACTTGTGAATGGATTAGCGATTCACTGACTATGATACTGTACTAATGGTTCAGATTGCCGTCTTGACCCTGCGATGAGTCATTTCTGCTGATTTATTTGAAGAAAGGCACCAGACTATTCCTGTAGTTGTTATCTGCAGGGTGTCATGCAGACAAAAATCCTGGCCAGGCACAATTAGATCAGAGGGATCTGTTTTGTTCTCAGTTGGGAAATCTGACACTGAAGGAAAGAGGCTAGAGAACTTTACTGGGTCGCATACTTGCTGCAAGCTTGACCTAAACTGACTTTCTCTTCTTTTAGTTAGCCAATGTACTGCATCTCACACTGAATTTTGCATGTTTTACATCATGGCATATGTTCATTTTCTTCATTTTCTTGCTAAATAACAAGCATTAAAGTTGATTTTCTTATTGCATTGCCTTCCTAATGTGGCTAGAGCTCCAAAATGTGTTGCCTATTTCGTGGGTGTGGCAGCCGAAAGCTCTGGCACCGCCCAGCACGTCAAATCAGTGTCAGAAAAGCGTCATCTGTGCATTGACTAAGAGTGAAAGCAGCCACTTTTACACAGCACATCTGTATATTCCTGTGTGAAATATGTTAAATAATAGATTCGGGTTACATTTCCATAACCCAGTGGTAACAACCGCCTTCTGTTTCACCTTTTGCCTCTCCCCCTCTCCTTCCAGCAAACCTGTATTTCATCCACCTTCACTTTCCTGCTTGAAGTGTTCCTGCTTGTTCACTTTTGCCTGCTCTTTTCCCTCTCATTAACTGTGGGCTGAGGCAAACAGCTCCCAGACCTCTTACTACAAATCACCATCCAATATTGTAAATGAGAGCTGCGGCCCACGCTCCCTTTCAGAGCCCAAGTGGAACCTGACAGGGCCGCCTCGGCTCGGCCTCAACCTCTCCAGGTCCAATTAGCGAGGCCTCCCGCCATGGAGTGCGCTCACTCACAATTGAAAAGAGGCTGGAGAGCTTTTGAAATGTGACTTTTCAGGCAGCTCCCCTAAGGGACACGAGACGAGGTGCGCGCACCAGGTCACTGAGCAACACCGAGAACTAATGAGGGAAATAAATAAATAGAGAGAGAATGAAAGAGAGAGAAAGAGGGAGAGTGAGGATGTGACTGTTTTGCATGCAGCTGAGCAAACAAACCGACCTCACAGCCCACTTTTCTCCACTCCTCATCTCACCCCGTTCACGCTAGCTCGTGGTTTGTCTCCCACCTGGTTGTGCAGCAGCAAATTTGCACCACTGAGCAGGCATGAGACCACGGCTCCCAACAGGAGAGGGTGGCAATGAACTTTGATACTGAGATTTAACCGTTGGCTGAACTCTCCGATTTTCATTTGACTGACTGGCAGATCTTTGGTTTCCTGCAAGTGAAACCTGTGTTCAAACCACGGATATAGGAAAGAATCTAGACAGACGCAGCCTCTGATGTTCGCTCCTACAGTGCAGAATGAAGCTGCATCCATATTCCTTCAGTCAGTCTACGGCTTGTTCCTGACACATTGGTAGCATGGGTATAACATTAAAGAGCCTGCACAGTCAGCTCTGCCAATCAGAAGTAATGTACTGTAGTGTCCAAAGGGGACCAGGCACAAACCCGGGACCTCATGCACCCCAAGCAACAATGCTACAACTATACAAACAGGGATATTCTATTTAGTGGAGTAGTTAGCAGGCCCTTCCAGAGATGCTACACTATCCCCACCGAATGGGAGAGCATGTCCCAGGGCAACTATGGCATCCCTCAACCCGAGCCTCTTGCACTGACACACCTCTCTGATGGCCTTTACTTCACTATCCCACTTCTGACACCAGTGTAGCGTTACCGGGGACCAGGCGTGACCCCAGGACCTCATGTTCTCCAAGCAACAACGCTAACCATCGCTCCAACAGGGAAGTCTCAGCTGGTACTATCAACACAAGAGACAACACTGGCTCAGCAAGGATGGAGCAAGTGACCATGTGTGGCCCAATTGATTATAGGCTACTGCCTGAACCATTTGATTATTTAACTGACAAAATTAAATGTCAGATCCACAAATTACAGCCACATTTTTCCAAGGTCGATAAGCAGTCAGTCAATCAGTCAGTCAGCCGTCACACATTTAACTTCTAACACCAAACAACGCTCTCTCACCTCGTATTGAGTGAAGTGCTACAGTTTTGCTAATGTGAAAGATTTGCAACTGCAGTGGGTAATCAATGTATTATTATTATTTTAATTAATCTATGGCCAATCCAATTATTTTTTGCCAGCAAATATACTACATTGAGCTGGCAAAGCAGCTTTTGTGTGGAATTTATTAAGTGTGGATAATGCTAACAAAACATTTTGGCAAACAGGCTGCTGTGTTATGATACTGAAAGACAGCTAACCTGTCAGAGTGAATGCTTGCTCAACTGCTGCTGTGCTTTGGTTCAATTCAAATGAAAGGAACCGTTTGGAAAAATCAAGTTTTGCTCTCTTTTCCCACATTGCAAGTTAGAAGGAACGGTCTGTTAACTTGAGAGGCATCAACATTTTGTATTCCATGATACTACTTTGGCTCTACTGTATCGTTCATGAAATAATTGTCTGCAGTACTAATGCAAGATGGATAATGGATAAATAAATTAAGATGGTTTGCTTCAAAGGCTTCCTATTTATGCAAATTATTTTTTGTGTTGATTTGTCCTTTAAGATCAAGACATTACGGCACAAACGAGATAAAAGAACGATTAAAAAAGATATGCAGTAGCCACCCAGGCAGCCAGGAAACTTATGGCCCTCTCCTTCTCTCCAGTCTCCCACATGTAACGTACATACAATCAAGTGCATGATACTCTTCTCCGCCTAGTTCATTTGCGTCCGCTCTTCATCTGGATGTAGCTCGGATGCTCATTTTAGCTGCAGCAATTTTTCCTCCACTGCCTGAGATCAAAAAAGACCTACTCGCCAATTACTGTCTTCAGAACAGGCAACTGTAATTAAGCTCAGCAAAAAATAATTATACATATTTTACGCCCTTTAAAAGATTCGTATTCCTCCGAGATGCCGCGGTGCAGGGACTCGCACGCTTCATTTAGTTGTTCAAACAGAATTCAGATGAAAAGTTGGACACAAAGGCATAATAATAAGGCCTCTGTTAGGTAGGGAACATGCTAACATATGGATCATACTTTCCATATGTGCTCATGCTCTCAGATGTATTCATTTAGATTCCTCACTTCATCCAAATTCACACAGATTCATCAAAAGGACACAATTTCAGACCACAGATTTAATTACTTGGCATCTTCCTAACCCCGTATTGCTGCTGTCAAGTGAAAACCTTGCAACTATTTTCCAGTTTTCTTGATTTAGGTTTGGCTCATGGCTCAAGATGAAAATACTGTTCCTCATGATGTTTTTTTAAATAGATTAATTAAAAGTAGAATTGAATTAGTTAAACTGAATGAAGGTGAATCCTCAAAGACAGAACAGTCACAATATTGGACTCCGATTGGCCGACAGCACCATCTCCTCTAATTCAAATTTGGTAAACCTGCTGAGTGGAGGCTTTCCAGTTCAAATGCCGTAAACTGGCTTGATTTGAAGGATTTTAGCATTTGTTTTGTCCAGTTGTGATGCATTGAATGGCGTTCGGTGCATTACAAACCTAACCTTAATCTAACCTGGGATTTTTGAAAATGGAATAATTTAAAATTTAACCACAAAAGCAAATTTAACAGTGTCTTTGTCATCTCTGATCATATATGTGTATGAATAAAGGTTAATTTGAATTCCTGTAATAGTGGACCTTTAAATTTTGGTGGATTTCTTGAATAGAAGCAAGACAAGGGCCTGTGTGGGGTGAGAAAATTGATTTTATGAAAAACCTTGAAAAAAAGTTTTCTATAATTTAAAAAAAAACATGCATGGTCATCAATATAAAATGTAGGGTGGTTGTTTTAAAAATTAAGTTGGTTGCACAATTACCGAGAAATTGACGTTTTCGAGATCCTAAGTTTTTGCCACACGGCTGTGATATTTTACATACTTGAGGATTGCTTTCATTCATTGCCGAGCCTCTGAAAGACCAGCTTCCCTTGAGCTGCGACATCAAAGGGTCCGCTCATTCAACTTAAATAAACTGAGCTCCGGCAGTACAGCCACTCCGCCGATGCCCTCTCACCCAGAGGGCAGGAATGATAGGCATGAAATTGGAAGACTCTTCTTTTTGCAGTTGAGTTGATGAAATTCCCGTTCAGCAGGAGCTGGTGATGACAGCAGCCCCAGGTCACAGTGTCGTCTAAGAGCCGTGACGCACACGGGTGAAATTCTGAGGCTACCGAGATGAGCAACATTGCCTTCAGCTGGGATAGAAATTATGGTCACTGGGACAAATTCCATCTGGATAAATAAATTAAGAGATTTATTCCAAAACACTGTATATCATTTTGAAATTCCACCTAAAAAAATGATAGAATTTTCTTTGCAAATGTCCTCAAATAACTACTAACTTTAATGTTTTTCTATAATAAGTTTGACTTTGATGTCAGCAGTCATTTCTTCAGAACAGGTGTCACTTTTTTTTTTAAATGTTTGATGTCTCATTTTGGATTGAAAAACTTCAACTGAATGAGTTGCCAGGTGAGGTTTGCCAGGTAGGATAGCGCTCTTTGACTTTAGACAATGCGCAGGACTGTCATTAGAAACGACTGTCTTACACACACACACACGCACACGCACACACACACACACACACATACACATGCACACACGCAGTCATGTCTCAGATGAAAGTATGCGACAGGGTCAGAGATAAGACAGTTGTAGAAAGAATGCACAAGCTAAGTGTTTTTGACAAAAACAAATAAATTGGAGACACCCGTCACCACAGGAGCTCCTCAGTCTTCTGTGAGCATGAATTTACATTTCTTTGCCTGTCTGTTGTAGAAAAAGAGCACACTTGGTTGGTTGTGTAGTTACAACAGCAGAAGGTTATGTTCTCTCTATTGTAGTCTGTGCTTTCAAACAAGAACATGTGAGAAATGGGATTTTGAGGATTTAGTTATGAGTACAATAGAACGCCACCTCCAACAATCTCTTTCTCCAAATTTGTTTATAAGACACGTGGGAGTAACGTATCCACTTATGTGATAATGGGAGATTTATACCAGATTTATACCAGATTCCACCAGATGGTGGGAATCATACTATTAACCCAGGTGGTGTTAGTGCCATTTTGTACCTACCAGACTCCATGTGCAAAACAAGTATATCTCTTTCTCTTCCCTGTCTTATCTCTTTTAGCTCTCTCTTTCTCTCCTCTTCTCTCCCTCCTCCTCCTCCCTCTATTTGGCCTCTCAGCTCATGGACTCACAGACTCGGTGACAAGCTAATGAGTCCTTCAGTCCCACCCGCTCCTCTGCATCCCCTCGTCTTTGCCAGCCGCGGCAGGCCTCGCCATGCCACTTGATTACAGCCTGTCCGACTCTGCAAAAGAGTACATTGGTATACAGCCGTTGGAGACGTCACAGGATGCAGAGCGGGGCACGGTTGGCTGTGGTAGAGAAATCTTTCTCAAAAACTTAGCTGTTAAGTGATGAGGACACCAAAATCATTCATATGTTGCTGGGATACATGTTCTTTAGCATACACTTTGTCCAATGATAGTAGGTGACTGACATTTTAATAATAAATGGCTGTTAGTCGTTTTTATCGTCTGTAGATTCATAAATTTTAAAAATGGTCTGTAGATTCATACATTTTTAAAAATGAATTATCATTAACTCAACCCTACAGCTGATATGGCCAAGTTTATTTTTGGAACTATTTCTGGTGTGCAACCACATATTCATACACTGCATAGCGAATTTTAGCTGTAAACAGTCTCCCATTTCCCACCATGTTCACTTCCTATATGTAAACAGGAAAAGTAGTCCCAGTGCATTATTTTTGTATCATATTTTGTGTCAATTTTGCCAATCTACTACACAAAACCAGCAGACTTAGCCACATATTGTTTAAGATTATTCAGCATTCGACTTTACAGCTGTTACAAGTTCTCATTTTCTCACTGTTAAGGTCGGCTAATGCTAGTCGCTTATCACTGAACATAGTGGATGCTAAAGTGTTAGCATGGATCACCGGAGCAGATTATCTACTGGGGCCACATGGATGATTTTGGTGTCTATGTTCTCATCACTTAACAGGTAACTTGACCGACAAGTCAACCTCTCAAAAACTTGATGTATTCCTTTAGAAACAGTAGACAAACATTGGTCTATAGCAAGGCAAAGCCGTATGTTAGCTTGCAGCTAGCTAGCTTGGCTACTTCTGGTGAAATATAATTTCCCATGCTAGCACATATTTTTATAGATGTTACATGAAGGGGTTTGGTTTAAGCACACAGCACATATAAATAAGAAAGAGAACATGTTGTAGAAATGTAGAAAAATGTTAGCATCACAAGAGTTGGTGAGCTTTACATATTATAGCCTAATTTTTTTCCCCTTGTTGCTGATGCAGAGTAAGCATGTCATTCTCCCTTGTTGAGTTGAGTTATCATGTCATCTGGTTCCTGTTGCCTGATTGTCATCTTGATTTTTTTTGGGTGGGGGTGATATGTTTAAGCCCCTCTGGGTCTCTTTATCTCACCTACACACTTTTTCTTTCTTTCTTTTCTTTTGTCTTTTTCTAATTTTCATTTTTTGCATGTGCCAATAAATTAAACCTAAACCAAATTGGCTCCCCACTCCAATTCAGAACTAATGTTTCTGAAATAACTGGGTACCAGAATGTTCCTTGTGCCTTCGGATGGCTGAAAAGAGAACACAGTTTGAATTTTCCAAACAATTGCTTTGGAAATGGAGCAATGGTGCAGCAGTAACGCAGCTATGCCTCCATCACCCAACAGCTTTGCCCCTAGCTAAAACACTGTATCTGCATCTAGCATTATTGTGTCTCAGAGAGTTTTCCCTATGATGATCTATGTATTTAATTACCTTTATGAGGACAAACTGATTATACATTTTACTTCAACCTCATGATATAATAATAATGTGATACTTTATTCAGGGAAATTTGTCTTTTTGCTTGCCCACTTCCACAGGGAGGTCAGAGGTCAGGGTCAGCTACAGAAATCTAAATCCAAACAAATCCAAACAAAACTTTCTATGGCTTTCTATGATCTCTAACACACACACACACAAACACACCCGCACACACTCATATAAACAAATGCAAATTAAAATACACACACCTATCTCCCTGTATAGCAAGGGCTGCCTCTCTCAGAGGTAGGATGCAGAACTTGGTTGGGTTTGAACAGTCAGAAAGTAAACAGTAGACCAACATTCACACAGAACACACACTCACACAAACATTGCCTGAGGATAGAGCAGCCGAGAAAATGAGACTGTAGCGCTGTATACAGTTCTGTATCTGTCTAAGGTGAGTGTGACGACCCTCCCACTCTCCTGGCTGTGTCCTGCAGGAGCCTGGTGGGTGGGGTCGTTTAGGCTGATTGGAGTGCACCTGGGCCGGTGAACTCCTTAGGCTTAAAAAGCCTTCAGACCTTGAGTTGCTCTCTCCCTCCTCACCTATACACCACCTTTTGTTCTGTTCTTTCTGTTTGATGTAGTTTTTGTTGCTTGTTTACCCCTTAGTTTTAGTTAATAAATCTTTTACTTTGGCGTATGTCTCCCCTCAGTGTTACTCCTGTGAGCCGGATTGTAACAGTGAGAGACAGACAGACAGTGGTGGAGTGCTATAGAAGGTCCTAGAAGTACTGTTACTTTGCTGATATTTTACTTTTAAATAGAAGTAAAAGTACTGGTGTTAAAATCTACTTAAGTAAAAAGTAGCTAATTTAAAATGTAATCAGAGTAAAAGTTACTGATTTACTTTTTAGAAAAGATAATTTTTAGATGTGATCTTTTCCATGTGATTCTAAAAGGACGAGAGGACAGAGTTCAAACTAGATTCTTTAATTGGAAAAATTGGAAATTACAAAATAAAGCGCAAACCAAGTAAAGCCAGATTACTCGTCTTTTCTTTGCTGACTGATCGTTCGCTGTGAATGGCTCCACAATTGGACAGTTTACGATGGTCCAGTTTCTGTTGCATATGGAGAGCCACAAAATTTGTAATCTGTAATGGATGTGATTTAAAATGTAGTGAAGTACAATACTTCAGTAAAAATATGCAGTACAAGTGCACAAAATATGCAGTACAAGTGCACAAAATATGCAGTACAAGTGCACAAAAAAAGCTACATAATCACAGTAATGTGAGTAAATGTAATTAGTTACTTCCACTCTTGCAGACAGATATACAGAGACAGAGACACAGATAGAGACAATGCGAGACATAGAAAGTCCCAACATCAAAAAGAGAAGAGAGAGAAGAATGACAGTGTGGGACAGAGTGACATTGAGAACAAAGTGAGAGAAAGAGAGGAGAGAGAGAGAGCGCCAGTAACTGGTTGCAGGCTAAGCTTTATGTCACAAATTGGATGTGTAGGGGAAAGACTCAATTAGATACGCCGTCCTTCCCCTGTTTTTGCCTCAAATAAACCGTTACCAGGCAGCCGCTTGCAGAGAGGGGCAGAGAACAATAGCCGCAGAAACAGAATAGGTTTCATTCTAATTATAGGATCTAATTCTATGACAATAACCGTGCTGTTTCATCATGCACAAAAAATATCCCAGATGTGCTCTATCAGAAGAAAATCATCAGGTAAGCAACAGCATGGTGACTGATTCACCTCATCGACATGTTTTATTCCCATATATTTTCATGTCACAGACCCCAAAATAGACGATTTAGTATTGACTTGTTTCACTGTCTTCACTGTACATGGGGAGATAATAGTAATGAGAGTGAAACCTGTGATTAGAATAGCTATTCTTTTATATTCCCTGGAATAATTGGGGTAATTTCTAAGTGAATTATAGTGAAATGAAGCTATTCCTCATTTTGGTGGGGACTCGTTGGAACCCCCTCGAGGACCCCTGGGGGTCCCCAGAACCCACATTGAGAACCACCGAAGTGAGTGATGCCACTGAGATGAACACTGATTTAACATCCGCAATATTCACTGAGGTTCACTGATCGCTACGCACGATAGAGAGGAATTTCCAGTCAAAATGTGTCCCTCTCTTCCCCTGCTGTCTCTCTAATGTAATTTAATGATCTACCTTGAATACATTTGTCAAGGAAATTCCATATTAGCTTTTTCTATAATACTCATCCTTCCATAAATGAAAAGAAGAGAAATTCCCAGTTGAAACGTGTCTTTCTGTATCTCCACATCTCTCCGTCTCTCTCATGCACACACACCTAAATGCAAGCAAGAATGCACACCCAGACACACACACACACACACATAAATACACTCACATACGGACACACACACACACACACACACACACACACACACACACACACATATGGACACACAATCCCACAAACAGAGACACCATCTGCGCAGTGCAGCCAGCTTTACTTTGTGTCCTGTACCTCGGCAGGCTTCACAGAGTTTTATCAAACCATGCAGACAGGTAGGCAGTGACCCCACATCAGACAACACACTTCACACAAAACACATCACCTGCATGTCCAGCTGTTGTTTTCTCTATAGATATGTAACAGTTATGTGTGTGTGTGAGAGTGTGTGCATGAGAGAGAGAGAGAAAACAAAAGAGAGATAGAGATAGAAGGATGAGAAAGAGACTTAGCGAGTGAGAGTGGATGTGACCTGCATGATGGACAGAGTAAATGAGTGGAGAGAGAGAGAGAGAGAGAGAGAGAGAGAGAGGGAGAAATGGAGATATAGAGAGAGAGGTAAGGGAGGAGAACCTTTGTACTGAAACTTCAAAAGTACTGCTCCTCCTTTGAAGAATAACAGCCAGCGTCATGGCAACCACAGGGGACCCCAACCGCCCAACCCCCCCCCCCCCTCCACATACCCCACTCCTCTGCATCCTCAACTCTGATTGGCTGGAAGTGGAACGTGGAGCTAGCTTCACCTTGACATTCCCAGCGAGATAAAGGAAAGGAAGGGAGGAAGGAAGGAAGGAAGGAAACAGCTAACTAAGCTTTTGATACTTCTATACAATAAAATACTTATCCAGCGTTCATCAAGTCTCCTACTCAAAACCATCTTCCTCATCGCTGGAGCTGCACTTGCACTTAGGCTGCCATAATGATGCTAATAGACCTGAATATATCAGGTCTATTAGCCATAATAGCTGCCAAGTGTGTGTGTGTGTGTGTGTGTGTGTTGGGGGGGTTCCAGTGACAGGAACTCTTTGCAAAGTAAAACTTTGCTAGAACGAAGAGTGACAGAGACACTGACCTGCAGCGCTTCAGGGAGGAGAGGAGGGAAAGAGTGATGAGGAGAAACGAGACAGGAGTAGAGCCTGAGGATCCGGTGTCCAACTCATCTGGTCAAATATATTTCACTAGTGTCATAATTTCACATAGTCAGAGTTTCCTGTGTTGGAGCTGTTTGAGCTGTGCTTGATTCATCAGTGAAAAAACACACGGGAACATGTGTTTGTGATGAGCAGTGTTGTCACGATCACTGAAATTTCAATACTACTTCAATTCCGTTGCGAAAGATTGAATTCGATACTGAATTTCATAAACGCTCGATACTTTCACCAAATGTGTTCTGCAAGCTGAAATTCCATCTCAGCGTCTCCTGCGGGCGAATACGAGTGGATTGGAAGAGTCAAAAGACGAAGGATTGGACCAGACAGAGTGTCAGTCTGGCAGCTGAAAATATTCAACAGCGTCACAGTTCACTACACTAACTGGATCCCAGTCAGTCCACCTAAACTGGCAGACAAACTGGTGCCAGGAGCAAAATATGGAAGTATTTTGCTTACAGAGCCGACGAAGACAAACACCCACCTGACATCAAAACCCCGGTGGAAAGGTTATTACGAAGCTGACCAAGTCAAGTGTGGTGACATGTTGCTTGATGGTTTTTCTTAGGAGTAACTTTATTTTTAGAGCACGATTCATACACAGAATGCAAATCCCAAAGTGCACATTTTAAATTAAACTCTGGAATAAAATGGATGTAAAAGTTGTGCAGTTAAACATGGTCAATATTTAAAGTTGAAGCATTTCACATGTGCCTAGTAGCACCTGAAGGTCTACAGTATGTTATCAAGCAGTTAGTTAGTAAGGCTATTGTCAGTGCATATACAGTACTGTGCAAAAGTCTTAGGCACCCTAGATTTTTTATATAAATTTCTTATTAGTCTTAGATGTTTATTTGTTTTCTGCATTAGTGTGTCAGTAGACTGCTGTTTATTGTAAATTTTTGATATTCAGAAACTTTTAATTTCATTAGTTTTGAAAGCATCTTCGCTTTATTGATTTCTTTGACATATGCCTAAGACTTTTGCACAGTACTGTATAATAGAATATAAAAATGATATTGTGCCAAATCATATACATTATTGGTAACATTTGAATTTGTTACATTTTCCAAAATTGTTGTGGCCCCTTTTACATTTCAACTAAAGACGGATTCCTTTTTCTCATCTTACTTTTCCACTAAATAAAGTAGTTTCTCACTTTCCTAGTTATGTAACAACTTGTTATTAATCGTATATAACCATTTTTTTTTTACTATTTTCTAATTACAGCATATTCATGGAAATGTGCCATAATGTAAAGGTTTACTGATTTATGTTGTCATGTCATACACATAAACAGTGAAAGTTTTTCACCTCACATGCCAACCAAGCGGTTAACCAAGCATTCCTCACGACTTTTCAAGTATTCAGAATGGACTCGGATGCTGTTTTGCCCGAGGCATGAATCTAACTTAACTTCCCGCAGGTAGGCTGGCCAGCAGACTTTTTATTCTCAGAGAGAGAGAACACCAGAGTACCGCAGTGCTCCAGTTCTCAAATGCTACACTTGGTCATTACCAATGAAGGAAACCCACCTGCTGAGAAGCCCTGGAAAGAGGTATGGCCTTATAACTGGATGGATGGATGGATGGATGATTGATATATAGATGGAAGATGGATAAGGAATGAGCTAGTAGTAACTAGTCATAGATTATGGATGGAAGGATGGAGGATTAAACTCCATTAAACTCATGTAAAGTCATGTAAAATAAATAATTACAGGCCCATTATGGGCTTTTTGGAACAGCAGGTTTATATTACATATACATATACATTTTTAGCCATTTGCCCTGAATCCATCCTGCAATAATACTGCAATACATTCTTGAATATTAGTTTAGTTTGATTTAGTCTATAGGAAAACAACAATTGTATATTGTCACACAAAATTCTAGTGCCTCAAAACCAAACCAGTTTCCAGACTATGGTATGCTCCAGCTGAGAAGAGATCAAAACTAGATTTTTTTTGGAACAATTCTTCTTCATGATGGAGCAAAAATGCAGTAAAAATATGGACTTTTTCAATGGCTACATCTCTCTCCCTCTCCCCCGTCTCTCTCTCTCTCTCTCTCTCTCTCTCTCTCTCTCTCTCTCTCTCTCTCTCTCTCTCTCTCTCTCTCTCTCTGCCGCTATCAAAAAAAGCAGAGATTGCATGAAAGAATCTTTAAAAAATATATGCAAAGTATAGCATACCATCCAATATAACCATTAAAAACAGTCATGCAATTTTCAGAGTGCCCACAACCCCTGTGCTGTTTCCAATGCGAGGCACGCAGCACATTATTAATATTAATTTCCTAGAGTGCTTAACAGTGGATGTCAATTGCTAGTTGAGAGAAGTTTCCCTTTTCCACCACTCTCCCCCTCTCTCTCTTTCTATTCCTCTCTCCTGACTTCTTCTCTCTCTTTCTCTTCTATCTGTTTTTTTTCCTTTCTCTACCTTCCTCTCCACCTCTTTCTCTCTCTCTCTCTCTCTCTCTCTCCCTCTCTACCTCTCTTTCCTGGTAACAGTGTGGGATCAAGGAAGCAGTGCTGTTTGCATACTAAGCCCTGATCATTCCGACTGCTGGAGAAGTTGGCAATTTCACACACCTGGGTGAGGGATTGCACTGAAGGAATCATACACACACACACATATACAGGCTTTATCTATGCCATAAGATTGGATTGCATTTGTTATGTTTTTTTTTTTTTTTCTGTCAGGCTGTTGCATCATTTCAAAAATACTCGGGAGAAAATGTCAGAGTCCCGTTTGGGATTATTTTGAGCTAAATGGTCTGAATTCAGATTGCTGTTGAGTCTGCTGGTGCATTTCATTGGTGCAGCATGAAACCAAGTGAGCCCAACTTTAATTAGTTCAGGATGTATAGAAAAGTTTATGTTATTTTTTTTGTAGATTTAAGATTTATTGTTTGTATAACACAATACCTTTTGCAAACATATACAAAATACCTGTTCTCAACTTCTATCATTATACATTTTTAAAAACCAAATTAAAAATACAATAACTAAATAAAAATTAAACTAAAATGTAACATTTATGAAAAATATAGAAACTAAACCTAAAGTACTACCAAGCCCACTGAAAACTAACTACAACTACACTGAAATTGAAATAAAAATTGCAAAATACTGAAACATCCCAAACTTTAATAACCCTGACTGTTCTGTATCTGCTCAACTCAAACATTTTAAGGTCATTTTAGGATCGTTCTGACATCCTCACATCTCCATAGGTCACCTCATGCCAGGCTACACTAGTAGCCAGTGTTTAGCTGGGAGTGTCACACCTCCAATTATTTTCGGTGAAGTACAGCACAGTGCACTGCAGCATGGAAAATAGAATACAAGAAAAGTTTAAAGTCCTTGTATTTCATGCAAATTAAATGCTAATCTAAAGAGAGTGAATCTTGCCATAACCGCTGTACCCTTGCTATTAAACAATGTGACACACAAAGTTTCACAAGGAGAACTTTGAGGACTCAAGTGACAGTCTTGACATTGACAGCCGCATACATATATGGAAAACCATCGATCAATCATTTTGCATCACATCCTCCAGTGACATCCACTACCATACACATGCAGACACACATAGATGAAGCCTCTCATTAGTATATAATAACAATATATATAAGGGGTGTTACAAAAAATATGATGATATGGAAACTAAACAACTTCATATTCAGTACAATCACTTTCTGCTACTGTAAAAGATAAAGAGTTAATAAAAAATCTGGGTTTCAGAGCTTGCTGCTAAACCTTGTCTGGTCGGTCTATCCTTTCAGAATAAAGGCCCTGTCTGTAATTGCAGCACTGCTCCCTCTGTTTAGTCACCCACTACTGGGTTTGTTAATGTTTTTTATCAATTGGTTTGAAGATGTCTTTTCAAGCTAAAATTGACTGACTGAGTTTTTGATACGAGAGCTGACACTATGTGAGAGCTAAACATGAGTTTTACCTGTTTTTACAGCTGTAAAAGGTTTGCTTATACTGGCATGGCATGTAAGCATTAAAGTAAAACAGACTTGCGCTTTGAGGTGTGATGGGAGATTTGCTGTAAATTGATAGATCTATAAGCTGCAAACATCTGTTATCCTGTAAATCTGCCAATAGTCATCAAAGAGAATTATGTTGAGCCAATAGGAGTCCTGTATTAGCACAGAGACTCTGCTGCTGCAATCATTCAATTTCCCCACAGGGATCCATAAAGTGTCATCTAATCTTATGCCACATTTATTATACTTGGTGGATAAAGTGATTCTGATACTTTTCACCATTTTCCGTGTCACTCTTCACCATATGCTGTTAAATTTTGGCAGTTATAGCAATTAGCCACATATTCATGTTTTTGTAGTTTTGAAAATAGCAACGTCTGCCACCAGTAGTTCTGTACTTAATGTACTAATGTATCCTTGTCAAGGAGCTGAGCTATCAGATGTATCTGTGTGAAGCATGTTGGCAGTCATTCAGTTGATGGTACACTGCAGGAGCCTGAGGTGTTTTGTTCAGACAGACAGGATCACATTGCAGCTAGCTTCAGCCTTCCTCTAAACAGGAGTGGAAAGTGCCTTCACTCTTCCTCCCCTATGCTCCATCATTGATTGATTGACTCTGATGGTCAGTTGCCCCTGGCATTAATTACAGCAGAACATGTAGCTTTGTGGATCTTAAAACTGGACTGGACTGGACTGGAGCCATTTCATAGATACACCAAGATCACCCGTGTTGTTGCAGGATACAGAGAACTGAACAGCATTGCCTCTTGTCAACAATTCTTTACTATTTTCCAGTCTGCTGAAGGTGGTGACAGAGAAATATTAGAGCCAAAGCTGACATCAAAGCTAACACCTAAACAGATGTTTATGTGCACTGATAAAGAGTTTGGTAGCAATGCTAGCGACTTAGCAAATTGTGCGTGTGATATGTGAATGGGACTTCTCAGTCAATGGTTAGGCGTTACCACGGGAACCACGGAACAGTCTGAAAAAATGAAAAGCTCCTGTTTACCAGCTTGGTTCTGCAGAATCACCGCACACACACACACACACACACACACACGCAAATGCACATCCACACACAGCACACACAAACACAGATACACTAACACAAACACACACACAAATGCTAAAACATGCACACGTGCACACACACACACATATGCGACTCACAAATACGCATCCACAAAAATGCACATGCATACACACACACACACACAGACACACACACACACACTCACAGTGCCGAGCAGAAACAGAGTACAGCTCAGCACAGCACCGCTCAATCTGACTCTCCTCTCATCTCTTTCCAGCGTGAAGAGTGTAAAGAGAGAGAGAGAGGAGAGAGAGAGAGAGAGAGAGAGAGAGAGAGAGAGAGGTGGGGGAAACAAGAGGTAAAAAGGACAGAGAGAGAAGAGAAAAAGACAGACAAGGAACAAATGAGAGAGAAAGGAGGTGAGAAAAATGGGTCTGAGAGTCTGAGGAGCGAATGCAAAAAGAAACAGAGGTGAGGTATCGAGAGAAGCTGGAGCCGGGAGAGAAAGAGAGAGAGAGGAGAGAGAAGGAAGACAAATTATAGAAGAGGTCTTTCTCAATATCGTTGCTGTCGGGTGAAAACGTTGGAAATGGAAAGAAAAGCAGCCTCATTCGTAGCTTGACCACCATGCATTTTTGAGTTTGTCCAAAGGGGTTTGAAAGGGTTTTATAAGCCCAGGGATGATAGAAATTCCTCATCCCATAGAAGGCCATGTAATCCTTCAATTGAGGTGAAAACATGAAAATGGACTTACAAGGTTTTCACATGACGTAATATCTAACAGCCGAAGTACGTTTCCCAAACAAAAGAACACCGTGGATGGAGGATGGTAAGAACACTTAAAGATCCCATATTTTACTCTTTTTTTTTTAGCAATTGAACACAGTTCCCTGTGGTCTTTAAAAAAATGTTTGTGCATAAACCCCACCTAAATCCAGCTTTTGTAGTGTGTGTTCCCCCCTCTCAGTGTCTCCATTGTAAAGAACAGACTGTTTTCGGTGGGTGTTGATTTTATGCTAATGACCCACTGCTCTGATTGGCCGCCTCATCGGAGGGTTGGGCTTTCAGCTTTGATGAGAAAAGCCAGAAGATGAGACTCGGTGAGTGGGAGTGGCTCTTCACCTTGGGACGGTCAAATGCAGATTGTCGGAACTGAGTGATGTCACTGAGGACTCCAAAGGAAAATAGTAGAATCACATGCTTTTTAGGGAAACTATGGCAAAATGGGAGGAGTTTCAGATTTCACGTTTTCTCTGCTATTTGATACAATGACACAATACTTACATATGTTTTGTACAATATGGGACCTTTTAAGTCGGACGGTGACTCGGATGGAGTCGGAGTATCACATCCAAATTACCAGACGCAAATAAACAGGACTATAGTCTATAGATCAGTCTATAGTACGGGTTGATAGTAGTCTAGAGTCTATAGTACAGAGCCGATTGAAACAGCTGGAAAAAAATGAACACGTGTGTGACATTGATGCCGCAATGTCAAACACACAGCCCATCTCAAACTGTAAGGATTCACTCTCTGTGCGCAAATTCAGGAGAAGTTCCCTCCCTCCCAGACAGCTTGGGTGATCGTTCTCCACAGGGACACGAGAGTCGACTTGAAAGTCTTGGATTTGATAATCATCTGATGAGACAAGTGAAAGGCATCCAAAGGTGAGTTTTGAAGACAGTGATGCAGGGATTCAATAAACCCCCTTGGCACCTCAGAAATAAACACAGTGTACAGCGCGCTGTGCTCGCTGTCTCCCACTGCTCCCTGTCACCCACTCCTTACTACAGTTAGTAAGGTGTTGAGAGAGAGAGGGAGGGAGGAAAAGAGAGATGCAGAGATAGATAGGGAGGGAGGGAGGGTGGTAGGAAGAGGAGAGAGGGAGCGATCCACAGAGAGAGAACGACACTGAAAGAGAGGAAGAGAGAGAGGAAGAGAGACAAGACAGGCCCAAAAATAAAGGAAGGAAGAGCACTAATGAGTACACTCAGAGGTTTGCTCAGTTGCTGTGACAACGCTCCAGCTCATCGCTTCAAGCCACAAGACTGCACATCTAATGAAGAACACACACACAGACACACACACACACACACACACACTCACACACATGAGAGTAAAAAACACAGTATATCCCCTCAAGCTACTGTCATCTGCATGGGCTTGCAGCCGTCCAGAACCCATCACAACACAACACACTCCATTGAGAACAAAAATGGCACGTATCTGTGTGTGTGTGTGTGTGTGTGTGTGTAGGTGTGTGTGTGCATGTGTAAGCGTGTGCACGTCTTGCAAACTATCACATAGGTATGCCAGCACAGAGAAAGGCAGCCAAATCATTTAACCAAATCACTCATGACCACCGTCGTGGGACTTTGCCAGTTGGAGCGACCTGAATAGTTTGGTAGAGGAAAGGAGGAAAACAACAACAAAAAAACCCCACAATACAACAGATCCTCCTGCATCAGGACCTCAGGCATCCGGACTGACAGGCATAATGAACTCAATATGCAGCGGAGTGAAAATATGGTCCATTAATTGTGTGCATTTGTTGTAATTTCCTTTTTCATACATCCAATCAGAGGCTTTTTCAGCTGCTAATTTGTCTGTGCAGGGTACTTCAGAATATCCATAATTAAATGTCATATTCTGAAGATGAGTGACCACAGTATGTATATCAATGTTTTACACTGCATGTTCTTGAGACTTAAACAACCTCCATTCCCTGATACTGATACTAGTATCTGATATTAGGGCGGTAGATAAGGCATTGGCAGTGTACAATTTCCATAAAAAAAAGAGAGAGCCGTGTGAATGAACTACTTTTCTCGTACCTGCAGGGAAATTGTGTTTTCGCTTGTCCCCCCCCTTAGAGAGATTAGAGCATCAGCTACAGACTGGATCATGGTAGAGGTTCAATGTCTTGCTCAAGGACACTTCAGCAAGACAGATGATTATTGACCAGGAGGCTTGAACCCTGGCGGAGCTTGCCTTTGCTATAGTTGTGATCTGTGTCTACCCAGTCATATGGGTCTAAAAGGGCAAACATAATGACTTATCAGCAAATTGAAATTACAGTTGAAAGTCATGACTATTATGCTACAGAAAATGCCGTGCTAATTCCTAGTGACCTGTCAAAACAACAACATGAGCGTTTGGCTGAAATGTATTTACCAATTCATATTCAGTCATGTAAGCGTCGCAATGTCACAGCAACAACATTTTTATATTTCAAATTTGCCATATTTCAACAACCCTACAAACTCATTCTAGATTTCATCTTTGCAAATGTGTCAATGACTGTGTTGATAAAAGTTAGAAGAGAATCAGCGATGGAAAATAGTTGATTATTGCTTAATGCTTATTCAACTTAATAGCGTAATTTTTACCAATATTATTACATTCCAAGGGATTCTCTACATTGTTGGACATTCAAATTCTGGTCCTCCAGGTGAAGGCTGGTCTCTAACCACCAGGCCAGCCTGGACCAGACAACCAAGACATGAATCTGTGATGTCATGTCTGCTCCATTGAGAATAAAGTGGGAAAGAAGTAAAAAAAATGTGATCTCTTGGTGATGAAGGTGCGTTTTTTTTTTTTTTTGGTTCATAACTGATAATACTACAAAAGAATGCAGCTATAATGCGGGGGTAAAAACTGAAATGAGCATTCTGCACGTCAACAAAATCCATCTGCCATTTATTGCCTGTGGAGTTGCTGCAGATTTTGATGACATATTGATTGCATCACAGGTTTGAGTCTTAGTGCTCTGGTTTCTGGCACTGGGAGAGAGGTTTTCATGTAAACACTGACTGGGCTGCCATAGACTATAGGAATATCATACATTACTTCTTAAATTGAGTGGTGTTCGCCTTTAAGACTGTTGTAGCACTTCTACAACTACCTCCGATGATCTCTTCACAGCACAGTAGGTCACAGCTGCAAGGACAGTGTGTGTGTGTGTGTGTGTGTGTGTGTGTGTGTGTGTGTGTGTGTGTGTGTGTGTTCATGCATGTGTGTATCCATCTCTGCATGTATAGGGAGAGTGTCCTCCCCAGGGGCCCATGAAGGTCCCGGGGCCTCGAGTTGACAACACTGATAACAAAGATCAGCTTTTCAACCTACCAACCCCCAGCATAAACATACACATACACATACACACACACACACACACACACACACACACACACACAACATGCAAACCCAGTGTGAGCTTTAGAGAGGTGGAGAGTGAAACAGATGTCACATTGAAGCTGGGAGGAGGCCTTGTCTCATCCTTATACTGTGTCCTCAAGGCAAACTGGCCACACACACACACACACACACACACACACACACACACACAGACAGCATGGCTCTGCAGAGCACAGCACCTCTCAATCTCTGTCTTTCCTCTGATCTCAATCCAACATGAAGCCAGAGGATTGAATTACAGTTCAAATTGCAGTTCAAAGCAAAAAAATACATTTGCAAACTACATCAGTAAGCAGCTGCAACAGTAATCATGTAGATATCACAAATACATGAAACCTCGCATCTCCAAAAAGTCAACTTTTCAGGAATTGAGAAAAAAACTGCTTTGTTTTCCCGATGTATGTGTGTTTCGTTTTTTGTCACGAGGCATCATCAAATGTTTTGACTTGAGCCTAAGGCCATGGTCCATTTTCTACACATGATGGACAATGTCATTTAGTGAGAAATGGAAAAATGGCGACAAGATATTATTGCAATACAGACAACATATGATATATGCTAAATGATCAGAACTGGTTTTTCCTGCTTACCTTCCTCAGCAGGTTGCAGATCCGCTCGATGTTCCGCAGTCTCTCCCTCTGCAAGGAGAGCAAACAGAGAGACTTTAAGTTTTTAGGATTCACAGGACAATTTGTTATTTGATGACTCAGTCAGTTTGGATGCTGCCGTCTGAGGATCACGCCACATGAAACAAAATAGAAATAGTACAAGTCTGTTCCGGTATGTGGAAGGAAAGTCGTTGGAAAGTGGGTCTGGAGTTGGATACTCACAGTTTTATACTTTTTTTTCTAGGTTTTCTAAGTAAGTTGGTCACATGATATACAACCTGGTCCAGAAGAAACTGGAGAGAGTATCACAGCCTTGTCTTTTGCAATTGTTTTGTTGTTTTATTTGTGTGATTGTTTGTTGTTTCTGGCCAACTAAACTAAACTAAACTGAACTAAACTAAACTAAACTAAACTAAACTAAACTAAACTAAACTAGAGTCAGTAACCTGTCAGTTCTGGTCTTTAAAGGCTTCATAGATGATCTGTTGATGTTTTTTTTTTTTCTTTTTTTCATGATTCACTCAACAAACATGTCACACCTGACATCAGGTGACTTTAAAGGTAACCTAAAAATGTCAAAAGTTCCCCTGATTAGAAGACGTAGAGTTGTACGTCAAAAAAGATGGACTTGGTTTGACTTGACTGTGCTGTTTACAGCCAGACAGGTTTTAGTGAGAGCAACATTTTATTCTTAGTATATTTATTGAATTTACAGTGTAGCTCCCAAAACACACAGGTGAGGGAAAACCAACAACATCATGAATAAACAACTCCAAGTAAAGATCAGGCCCTCACTCTCACCCCAATAAATAAAGAAACAAAACAAAACTAGATTATTTAAATAAACTGTCATATAGTATATTATATTAATGTCTTTTTTTTCTGTATTTCAGGTTCCTAAAGCGTGCATTCAGCTGTAAAATGTTTAAACCAGCAGCAGCCACGATGCTGACTCTAACAGCCACCATCTCACCAGAGCTTTTATCATCAAATATTAACAAAATCCTATAGAGATGCAATCTGGACATGACTGGCAGCGCTGTCACTTCCACAGGGGGCAATGCATAACTCTGCATGCTTATAAATCATATATTGATCTCAACTTGACGCTGTTTGTGGTTATGGGCAGCCATTTTTTACTTTATCTTTGCTTTTCATATGCTGCTTGCAAACGTCCGGACCGAGCGGCTCAGCGGGATCGCTAAAGGATATAAAAAAATAATTTGCGCTCATGCAGAATATCAAAGTCAGAACGTCTGCAAAGCTTAAGTGATACTTCGTGGCCATACTCGCTCCCAATCAGCCTGTGATGGTCGGGAGAAAAGCATGATGAAAATATACGAAATAGCAGTGAAATAAATGTGAGTGAGTGAAAATGCTGCTTATCTAAACCTATTTTGAGTATTCCTCACGCTTCAGTGTGATTTATTTTTTCATATTCTTCTAACCATGGGCAATATCTACAGCTATGGAGCCTACATGTTGCCTAGATTGAAGCCCTTGTGGTTTTTATCTTACCTATATGAATTAGTAATTGGTTTCTTGTGTTTTTTATCATCATAATTTGAGCTGCATGCATGCAAACAGCCCATGGATTTGGATTTGCTGTGAAAATTTGCGCTGCATACCGTGAGAAGAGGATGAGAACCTACCTCTGCTGAGCTACAAGCAGCCAAGCAGCAGTGTGTGTGTGTGTGTGTGTGTGTGTGTGTGTTTGAGAGACTGTAAGATAAAGAGGCGTGAGTTAGAGGCTTAGACAGAAAGAATATACTGTATGTGTAGAGGCAGTGAGAGCCCCCATGCACACACACGCACACACACACACACACACACACACACACACACACACACACACGCACGCACGCACACACACACACACACACACATGGCCTCTGCCCATGCACCACTAGCAATCAATATTTCTGTATTTCTGAAATATAGAGGATTTAACCCATAAAATATAATTTTGTCTTAAGTTAATTTCTGGTCTTTAATTCATCACAATTTGTTTTCACCATCAATCATTTTCTAAAAGTAGATGTATTTCTTTTTTTAATGGTGGGTATCTCACTTTGGTATACTTCAGATATTGATTTGTTATAGCTGTTGAATATAAAAACAGTTTTCTAATTGGAATGCTTTCATCCATTTACAGTCTGATTCCAGTTCTAATCAGGTAATCAGTAATCAGTAATCAGTAATCAGTAATCAGTGATGCGTTACTTTGTGAAAGTGACATTCCCGGTCCGGCTGCAGCGCTGTGGGCAGGTAGGCTGCTGACAGCGGCTCCGCATTTAGAAACACAACTCCACCACACAGGGAGGCTAGAGGGCCCCAGTGTCTTGAATGACTGTGTGTGTGTGTGTGTGGGTGTGGGTGTGTGTGTGGGGGGGTGTACATGATGCCGGCATATTCAGATTACCATGACATACTGTAACTACAGGCCGTGTCTGGATCTCTCTCACTCTGTCTCTCTCTCTCTCTGTCTCTCTCTCTCTCTCTCTCTCTCTCTCTCTCTCTGTATGTGTGTGTGTGTGTGGGCCTTTATCCACTGGGTTCTGCCCAGTGCCAATATGGCCTCCACACAGTGAGGGCCTGTGTGTTATTTCCTAAAATATGCACAGATGAAGACGTAAGCGTACACACATTTAATTGCTATTTTGGGAAAAATCCAGACTGTTACAGCAGAAGTTTCTCCTAGAAAATGTTTAATTTATGCCAGCGCTCTAAATAATGAAACCAGAGGTTCCTGCATACAAGTCTGAGGTAATACCACTGTAACAATGGAGAGAGAGAGAGAGAGAGAGAGAGAGAGAGAGAGAGAGAGAGTGAGAGAAAGTAAGTGGAAGACAGTGTGAAAATGAGGCTGACCATTGTAGCAGCACTTATTAATTTCTTATGTGTGCCTGTGTGTGTGTGTGTGTGTGTGTGTGTGTGCGCTCGCTGAGGCTTGCCGCTGTATTGCCTACAAAAAGTATCACAATTTCCACTCTTCCTATCTCTCATCTCCCCAAAACGCCTCATGGGATTTCAACAGCAATGGAGGCGTGAGAAGAAAATTGCAGAAAAATATCGCATTGCCTTTTAACTTTTCATTATTTCAAATGTTTCAAAGCACGAGGAGAAGCCATTTCAGCAGGCGGTGACATAAAGTTTGGCTTTGATAATGGAAAAAGGGAAAAAAAAAAGAAACAAAAAAAGGGAAGCCATGATTGGGAGGAGGAACAGCAGGAAAGTGTGGCAGGGGTGAGAGTTGGTCTGGATTACAGCGTGAACTGGAAGTCTTTCATGTTCTTCAAAATTTATTCAGTGTTCGACCCTCCCCCTGTCCTCGGTATGACCTCATCTGCAGCGTAACACACACATAAACGTACACACACACACACACACACACACACACAGAAAAATAAAGGTGCAAACTGGAACCGAAAATGGTTCTTCTGAGTGATCTTTGGGCATCACCATATATGGTTCTTTGGGATATTAAAAAGTGTTTAAATTCTTAGTTATTGGATGGTGGGTGATGGCATAAATGTGGAAAATAACCAAACCCCTCCATAGTCCATAATATATTGTGCAATTGCAAATGAGGCTATACAAGGGCAGATAAACAAAAACACAATGCAGGTGTCTAAGCAAAGGAGAAATGGTTCTTCTATGGCATTTTCGGCACATATAAACCTATTCAATTTCTGTGGGCAAAACAAAAAAAATCAACATTTTCTGTGGTTGCTTTTTCTGTGTTCTAATAATTGATGTGAAATGTATGCGGTGTTGTTAATTGGGTTTCACACTTGTACCGCACTTTGTAGCCTTTTTTTCCACGCCATCGCCATTCTTGTCTATACAGCGTCACACACACACAAACACACACAAAATACAAGTGTACATACAAACTTAACTGAATACACCGACATTTATGCAGAAGCACTCGCACACACACACACACACACACACACACACACACACACACACACACACAGCGACACACACTCTCATCTTTCTGACAAAAACACCACAACAGCCATGAAAGGCCCAGTCTGATATCCAATTATCTCCACTCCTAATGTCTATTTCTGGCTGGGACCACGCACCTCATCAAGGACCGGACCGAATCACGCCTGTACAACACAATCTCCTCTCGCCTTCATCTCGTCCTGAGTTTGAATGAGGACACGCAAATATATTCAGCAGCTGTGTGTGTTTGTGTGTGTGTGTGTACGCACACGCCCGCAACTGCCTACTCAAAACTTCTCATTAGCAAGCAATTAGGCTGATGCCTCTTTGAAATGTTACTCAGCGAGAATTTGCTTGACAAGCAAGAGCGGCACGGAACTGTAAACAAGAGTTAAGTAAGGCGAAGAGATGGGTTGGAGAGGAGGGAGGGGCGCGAAGGGGGGGTGGGAGTTTTTCCTTAAAATTTACCTTTATTTAACCAGGCAGACCAATTAAGAACAAATTCCCATTTACAGTAAGTGCCTGGTGTGAGCCGGATTGGACAATGAACCCTAAAGAAGAGGAGAGGAGAGGAGAGGAGAAAGGAAAAGGGGAGGGGCGGCTGTTCGAGACGCTGATGTTAACTGTTTTCTTTTTGCCGGTGCAAAGTGTGTTTAATTGCTGTAAAATTCCCTTTAAAGCAATTAGGCTTGAAAGTTGAGCTTGAGTGAGGGAGACAGGCATGGAGGAGCGAGGGAGATGAAGTGATGAGGAGGATGAGGGGCGGAAGGAAGCCTTTATAGAGTGTGAACACCATAGAGAGGCTGTCGGATGTAATATACAGCGCAGTGTGGTCGGTTCTGCCAAAGATCTGCTGTTTCATGAGGTAGATGAGGCGCACGATTTAAACGACGGCAGCGACGTGCCTTCCTTGCGTTTGTGTCCTCGGTGGGATGTCGGCCTACATCAATAAGATACGCGCTACGTTAAAAATCAGATTCATAAAATATTTGAAGGCCCCCGATCCATGAGAGGACTAGGCTCTCTTAGCAGGATGCCTTTATCTCCTTGCTGAGTTATCCTTCTGATTTCAGATGGGAGAGTTAGATAGATATTATCATTGCTCCCGGCTATAGCCTTATCCCTAGATAATAGAAGTGTGTATGTGTGCACGTGTGTGTGTGTGTAAGAGTGTGCATCTTCACTGGAGTGTCTGCAGTGTGTGTGTGTGTGTGTGTGTGTGTGTGTGTGTGCGTTGGAGAGACACAAACGCAACAGATGCCACGAGCATGGTAAAAATACAAGCCAAACCCTGAGCACTGTGGGGTACAAAGCATTTAAAACTAAAATGTATTTTCATCAGGGGACACGGTGCATTTGTGTGTGCGTACGAGAAACTGGATGTGTGTGGAAGCGTAACAGAGATACAAACCAAATGACATTTTTATGGATATATGTGTTAAGGATGGGGCGATAAGCTTATCTCATGATACGATTCGATACGCAATATGGAGTTCATGATTCAATACGACCACGATACGATGTAATAAATAAAAATTCAATGGCAACTAAGTCTGACGGTGCAGAATTATGTTTATTTCTGAGCCACAAATCTTTCTTTGCGACGGCATTGACTTGCTAGAATGTAAACAACAATTTAAAAATGTCATTACAAAGTGAAAATAACATGATTTGGATGGAGAGCTTATGAAATTCATCTCATTTGTGATTACTACAGCAGAATAAAATGGAGCTAATATCACAGTTTATTTTTATGCCTCACAATACGTATTGTCACATTTCTGTATTGCGACAAATATATTGAATTTCGATATATCGTCCCATCCTTAATATTGTGTATGTGTGAGCGTGTGTGTGTGTGAGTATATGAGTGTGCATACATGCGTACACGTGTGTTGGAGCATGCAGATGAGCCTGTGTGCATGATGATGACAATGAGCAGCCACTGATCTGAGTGATCAGTCAGCGCTGCGTCTCCCCACACCCTGCTGCTCTCACTCTGCACTCTAAAAGCAAACGGTTCATTGTGGATTCTGTTAAGACCCACAGGGAGCCAATGAACACCTTAGGGTCCCTCAGTAGGAAAATATATCCCTATAGAGCTCTTTGAAGAACCCCTGTATGTTAGATGTATGTTAGATGTATGTTAGATGTTTACAAAGGTGTTCTTCAAGGAACCTTCTGGGGTTTCCTAGCGGTTGTAATCTGAGGAACCCCATAAGATTCCTTGAAGCCCTCGTGCTTTTTACAGTAAAAAGTGTGGCACAGCACACTGTAGAAAATTAGGTCAGGAAGTAGTAGAACAGTAAGTACTGTACTTCGGGAATCAGTTAAAAGAGAATAAGAAGAGAAAAAAAAAAAAGGGTTTCACTTCCATGTTCCACTCATGTTGACTGGGACAGCTTAGTTTACTTCCAGCACCTTTGCATTATCTCACAGGTGGATTCAAACAGTCGCTGAACAGCACCAGGCTTCTCTCACTTCACCGACCAGCTGCAGAGAACAAGCTGATTTCCCAATGCAGCGTTCATTCGTTCATTAATTCGGTCATTTTCTTAACCTGCTCATTGCTTTCAGGGTCACAGGGGGGCTGAAGCCTGTCCCAGTATACATGGGATACAGGGATAACCGATAGACGATCACATTCATACCTATGAGTGTCCAACGCACCTGACTTGCATGTCTTTTGGACTGTGGGAGGAAACCAGAGCACCCAAAGGAAACCCACGCAAACACAGGGAGAACATGCAAACTCCACACAGAAAGGACCGGGGAATAAAATGCAGAGGTCCTTCTTGTTGTGAGGTGAGGTGGAGGGAATGTTAACTTTCTGTTAAAATTTAAAATGAATCAATAAGAGGGTCTTTGTAACATCTGACTTATACAGCCCTGGCAAATAAAGGAGTAAATGAAAACATGAAAGCACTCAGAGAGCGCAAACCTCCACCAACGCTGAGCAATTATCCATCTTACTGACAGACCCAAACACATCGTTCTGATCACTTGAGTTTAAAGTTAAATTGATTTATTGACCCTGTAAACAAACCCTTGTATTTGAAATCAAGTCTCCATCTCTGTTAGTTTTGTGGTTAAGCTAAAAAGCAATAATTATCTAGTGCGGGAAATCCCAGATCTGGATCACCACCAAATTCTAATCAATTGTTCCTTGGCCCAAGGCCAATCTGCCCACCAAATTTAATGGAAATCCATTTAGTAGGTTTTTGAGAAATCCTGCATACAGACAAACAAATTAACAGTGCCAAAAAAATACGTAACCTCCTTGGTAGAGGAAATAAATAAAGGAATGAAAAAAATGCACTTCTTTTACAGACAGTAATGCAAGGTATTTGCAGCAACTACACCTCAAGTAATAAACTAC